>NW_027453845.1:0-12500 GCF_040206685.1 Ascaphus truei | reverse complement strand
CCTCCTCCGTCACACAGAGGTCTCCTCCGTCACACAGAGGTCTCCTCCCCCCCTCCTCCGTCACACAGAGGTCTCCCCCTCCCTCCTCCGTCACACAGAGGTCTCCTCCGTCACACAGAGGTCTCCTCCCCCCCTCCTCCGTCACACATAGGTCTCCTCCCCCCCCTCCTCCGTCACACAGAGGTCTCCTCCCCCCCCTCCTCCGTCACACAGAGGTCTCCTCCCCCCTCCTCCGTCACACAGAGGTCTCCCCCCCCCTCCTCCATCACAGAGATCTCTCCCCCCCCTCCTCCATCACACAGAGGTCTCTCCCCTCCTCTGTCACACAGAGGTCTCTCCCCCCTCCTCCGTCACACAGAGGTCTCACCCCCCCCTCTGTCACAGAGGTCTCACCCCCACCTCCGTCACAGAGGTCTCACCCCCCCTCCTCCGTCACACAGAGGTCTCCCCCCCCTCCTCCGTCACACAGTGGTCTCCTCCCCCCTCCTTCGTTACACAGAGGTCTCCTCCCCCCCTCCTCCGTCACACAGAGGTCTCCTCCCCCCCCTCCTCCGTCACACAGAGGTCTCACCCCCCCTCCTCCGTCACACAGAGGTCTCTCCCCCCCCTCCTCCATCACACAGAGGTCTCACCCCCCCTCCTCCGTCACACAGAGGTCTCCCCCCCCCTCCTCCATCACAGAGGTCTCCTCCCCACCCTCCTCCGTCACACAGAGGTCTCCTCCCCCCCTCCTCCGTCACAGAGGTCTCCCCCACCCCCTCCTCCGTCACACAGAGGTCTCCCCCCTTCCTCCGTCACCCAGTGGTCTCCCCCTCCTCCGTCACACAGAGGTATCCCCCACCCCCTCCTCCATCACACAGAGGTCTCCCCCCCTTCTCCGTCACACAGGGGTCTCCATCACACAGGTCTCCTCCCCCTCCTCCGTCACACAGGGGTCTCCTCCCCCCCTCCTCCGTCACACAGAGGTCTCCTCCCCCCTCCTCCGTCACACAGAGGTCTCCTCCCCCCCGCCTACGTCTCACAGAGGTCTCCCCCCCCTCCTCCGTCACACAGAGGTCTCCACACCCCCTCCTCCATCACACAGAGGTCTCCTCCCCCCCCTCCTCCATCACACAGAGGTCTCCTCCCCCCCTCCTCCGTCACACAGAGGTCTCCTCCCCCCCCTCCTCCGTCACACAGAGGTCTCCTACCCCCCCTCCTACGTCTCACAGAGGTCTCCCCCCTCCTCCGTCACACAGAGGTCTCTCCCCCCCTCCTCCGTCACACAGAGGTCTCCTCCCCTCCTCCTCCGTCACACAGAGGTCAACTCCCCCCCCTCCTCCATCACACAGAGGTCTCCCCCAACCCCTCCTCCGTCACACAGGGGTCTCCTCCGTCACACAGAGGTCTCCTCCCCCCTCCTCCGTCACACAGGGGTCTCCTCCCCCCCTCCTCCGTCACACAGAGGTCTCCTCCCCCCCTCCTCCGTCACACAGAGGTCTCCCTGACCCCCTCCTCCGTCACACAGAGGTCTCCCCCACCTCCTCCGTCACACAGGGGTCTCCCCCCCCCTCCTCCGTCACACAGGGGTCTCCCCCCCCTCCTCCGTCACACAGAGGTCTCCCCCCTCCTCCGTCACACAGAGGTCTCCCCCCTCTCCGTCACACAGAGGTCTCCCCCCCTCCTCCGTCACACAGAGGTCTCCTCCCGTCCTCCGTCACACAGAGGTCTCCTCCCGTCCTCCGTCACACAGAGGTCTCCTCCCCCCCTCCTCCGTCACACAGAGGTCTCCCCCCCTCCTCCGTCACACAGAGGTCTCCCCCCCTCCTCCGTCACACAGAGGTCTCCCCCCCCTCCTCCGTCACACAGAGGTCTCCTCCTCCCCTCCTCCGTCACACAGAGGTCTCCTCTCTCCCCTCCTCCGTCACACAGAGGTCTCCTCTCTCCCCTCCTCCGTCACACAGAGGTCTCCTCCCCCCCTCCTCAGTCACACAGAGGTCTCCTCCGTCACACAGAGGTCTCCTCCCCCCTCCTCCGTCACGCAGAGGTCTCCTCCCCCCCTCCTCCGTCACGCAGAGGTCTCCTCCCCCCCTCCTCCGTCACACAGAGGTCTCCTCCCCCCCTCCTCCGTCACAGAGGTCTCCTCCCCCCCTCCTCCGTCACACAGAGGTCTCCCCCCATCTCTGTCACACAGTGTTTCCCCCCTCCTCCGTCACACAGAGGTCTCCCCCACCCCCTCCTCCGTCACACAGAGGTCTCCTCCCCCTCCATCATACAGAGGTCTCCTCCCCCCCCTCCTCCGTCACACAGAGGTCTCCCCCCCATCTCCGTCACACAGAGGTCTCCCCCCCTCCGTCACACAGAGGTCTCCTCCCCCCCCCCTCCGTCACACAGAGTGTCTCCCCCCCTCCTCCGTCACACAGAGGTCTCCCCCACCCCTCCTCCGTCACACAGAGGTCCTCCTCCCCCCCTTCTAAGTCACACAGAGGTCTCCTCCCCCTCCATCACACAGAGGTCTCCTCCCCCCCTTCTAAGTCACACAGAGGTCTCCTCCCCCTCCATCACACAGACGTCTCCTCCCCCTCCTCCGTCAAACAGAGGTCTCCCCCCCCCCTCCTCCGTCACACAGAGGTCTCCTCCCCCCCCTCCTCCGTCACACAGAGGTCTCCTCCCCCCCTCCTCCGTCACACAGAGGTCTCCTCCCCCCCCTCCTCCGTCTCACACAGGTCTCCTCCCCCCTACTCGTCACACAGAGGTCTCCTCCGTCACACAGAGGTCTCCTCCCCCCCTCCTCTGTCACACAAAGGTCTCCTCCCCCCCTCCTCCGTCACACAGAGGTCTCCTCCCCCTCCTCCTCCGTCACACAGAGGTCTCCTCCCACCTCCTCCGTCACACAGAGGTCTCCTCCCCCTCTCCTCCGTCACACAGAGGTCTCCTCCGTCACACAGAGGTCTCCTCCCCCCCTCCTCCGTCACACAGAGTTTCCTCCCCCCTCCTCCGTCACACAGAGGTCTCCTCCCACCCCTCCTCCGTCACACAGAGGTCTCATCCCCCCTACTCTGTCACACAGAGGTCTCATCCCCCCCTCCTCTGTCACACAGAGGTCTCCTCCCCCCCCATCCTCCGTCACACAGAGGTCTCCTCCCCCCCTCCTCCGTCACACAGAGGTCTCCTCCCCCCCCTCCTCCGTCACACAGAGGTCTCCTCCCACCCCTCCTCCGTCACACAGAGGTCTCCTCCCACCCCTCCTCCGTCACACAGAGGTCTCATCCCCCCCTCCTCCGTCACACAGAGGTCTCCTCCCCCCTCCTCCGTCACACAGAGATCTCCTCCCCCCCCTCCTCCATCACACAGATATCTCCTCCCCCCCTCCTCCGTCACACAGAGGTCTCCTCCCCCCCCTCCTCCGTCACACAGAGGTCTCCTCCCCCCTCCTCCGTCACACAGAGGTCTCCTCCCCCCCTCCTCCGTCACACAGAGGTCTCCTCCGTCACACAGAGGTCTCCTCCCCCCATCTCCGTCACACAGAGGTCTCCTCCCCCCCTTCTCCGTCACACAGAGGTCTCCTCCCCCCCTCCTCCGTCACACAGAGGTCTCCTCCCCCCCTCCTCCGTCACACAGGGGTCTCCTCCTCCCCCCCCCCTCCTCCGTCACACAGAGGTCTCCTCCCCCCCTCCTCCGTCACACAGAGGTCTCCTCCCCCCCTCCTCCGTCACACAGAGGTCTCCTCCCCCCTCCTCCGTCACACAGAGGTCTCCTGCGTCACACAGAGGTCTCCTCCCCCCCTCCGTCACACAGAGGTCTCCTCCCCCCCTCCTCCGTCACACAGAGGTCTCCTCCCCCCTCCTCCGTCACGCAGAGGTCTCCTCCCCCCCCTCCTCCGTCACGCAGAGGTCTCCTCCCTCCCCTCCTCCGTCACACAGAGGTCTCCTCCCCCCCTCCTCCGTCACAGAGGTCTCCTCCCCCCCTCCTCCGTCACACAGAGGTCTCCTCCCCCCCATCTCCGTCACACAGAGGTCTCCCCCCCTCCTCCGTCACACAGAGGTCTCCTCCCCCCCCCTCGTCACACAGAGTGTCTCCCCCTCCTCGTCACACAGAGGTCTCCCCCACCCCCTCCTCCGTCACACAGAGGTCTCCTCCCCCCTCCTAAGTCACACAGAGGTCTCCTCCCCCTCCATCACACAGAGGTCTCCTCCCCCCCTCCTCCTTCACACAGAGGTCTCCCCCCCCTCCTCCGTCACACAGAGGTCTCCTCCCCCCCATCTCCGTCACACAGAGGTCTCCTCCCCCCTCCTCCGTCACACAGAGGTCTCCTCCCCCCCTCCTCCGTCACACAGAGGTCTCCTCCCCCCTCCTCCGTCACACAGAGGTCTCCTCCGTCACACAGAGGTCTCCTCCCCCCCCCTCCTCCGTCACACAGAGCTCTCCTCCCCCCTCCTCCGTCACACAGAGGTCTCCTCCCCCCCTCCGTCACACAGAGGTCTCCTCCCCCCCCTCCTCCGTCACACAGAGGTCTCCTCCCCCCTCCTCCGTTACGCAGAGGTCTCCTCCCCCCCCTCCGTCACACAGAGGTCTCCCCCCCCTCCTCCTCCGTCACACAGAGGTCTCCTCCCCCCCTCCTCCGTCACACAGAGGTCTCCCCCCCCCTCCTCCATCACACAAAGGTCTCCCCCCCTCCTCCGTCACACAGAGGTCTCCCCCCCTCCTCCTCCATCACACAGAGGTCTCCTCCCCCCCTCCTCCGTCACACAGAGGTCTCCCCCCCTCCTCCGTCACGCAGAGGTCTCCTCCCCCCCTCCTCCGTCACGCAGAGGTCTCCTCCCCCCTCCTCCGTCACACAGAGGTCTCCTCCCACCCCTCCTCCGTCACACAGAGGTCTCATCCCCCCCTCCTCCGTCACACAGAGGTCTCCTCCCCCCCTCCTCCGTCACACAGAGATCTCCTCCCCCCCCCTCCTCCATCACACAGATATCTCCTCCCCCCTCCTCCGTCACACAGAGGTCTCCTCCCCCCCCTCCTCCGTCACACAGAGGTCTCCACACCCCCTCCTCCGTCACACAGAGGTCTCCTCCCCCCCTCCTCCGTCACACAGAGGTCTCCTCCGTCACACAGAGGTCTCCTCCCCCCCATCTCCGTCACACAGAGGTCTCCTCCCCCCCTTCTCCGTCACACAGAGGTCTCCTCCCCCCCTCCTCCGTCACACAGAGGTCTCCTCCCCCCCTCCTCCATCACACAGGGGTCTCCTCCCCCCCCCCTCCTCCGTCACACAGAGGTCTCCTCCCCCCCTCCTCCGTCACACAGAGGTCTCCTCCCCCCTCCTCCGTCACACAGAGGTCTCCTCCGTCACACAGAGGTCTCCTCCCCCCCTCCTCCGTCACACAGAGGTCTCCTCCCCCCCTCCTCCGTCACACAGAGGTCTCCTCCCCCCCTCCTCCGTCACACAGAGGTCTCCTCCCCCCCTCCTCCGTCACACAGAGGTCTCCTCCCCCTCCTCCGTCACGCAGAGGTCTCCTCCCCCCCCTCCTCCGTCACGCAGAGGTCTCCTCCCCCCCCTCCTCCGTCACACAGAGGTCTCCTCCCCCCCTCCTCCGTCACAGAGGTCTCCCCCCCATCTCCGTCACACAGAGGTCTCCTCCCCCCATCTCCGTCACACAGAGGTCTCCCCCCCTCCTCCGTCACACAGAGGTCTCCTCCCCCCCCCCTCTGTCACACAAAGTGTCTCCCCCCTCCTCCGTCACACAGAGGTCTCCCCCACCCCCTCCTCCGTCACACAGAGGTCTCCTCCCCCTCCTAAGTCACACAGAGGTCTCCTCCCCCTCCATCACACAGAGGTCTCCTCCCCCCCTCCTCCGTCACACAGAGGTCTCCCCCCCCTCCTCCGTCACACAGAGGTCTCCTCCCCCCCCTCCTCCGTCACACAGAGGTCTCCTCCCCCCCTCCTCCGTCACACAGAGGTCTCCTCCCACCCTCCTCCGTCACACAGAGGTCTCCTCCCCCCTCCTCCGTCACACAGAGGTCTCCTCCGTCACACAGAGGTCTCCTCCCCCCCCTCCTCCGTCACACAGCTCTCCTCCCCCCTCCTCCGTCACACAGAGGTCTCCTCCCCCCCCTCCGTCACACAGAGGTCTCCTCCCCCCCCTCCTCCGTCACACAGAGGTCTCCTCCCCCCTCCTCCGTTACGCAGAGGTCTCCTCCCCCCCTCCGTCACACAGAGGTCTCCCCCCCCTCCTCCTCCGTCACACAGAGGTCTCCCCCCTCCTCCGTCACACAGAGGTCTCCCCCCCCCTCCTCCTCCATCACACAGAGGTCTCCTCCCCCTCCTCCATCACACAGAGGTCTCCCCCCTCCTCTCCGTCACGCAGAGGTCTCCTCCCCCCCCTCCTCCGTCACGCAGAGGTCTCCTCCCCCCCTCCTCCGTCACACAGAGGTCTCCTCCGTCACACAGAGGTCTCCTCCCCCCCTCCTCCGTCACACAGAGGTCTCATCCCCCCCTCCTCTGTCACACAGAGGTCTCCTCCCCCCCCATCCTCCGTCACACAGAGGTCTCCTCCCCCCCTCCTCCGTCACACAGAGGTCTCCTCCCCCCCTCCTCCGTCACACAGAGGTCTCCTCCCCCCCCTCCTCCGTCACACAGAGGTCTCCTCCCACCCCTCCTCCGTCACACAGAGGTCTCCTCCCACCCCTCCTCCGTCACACAGAGGTCTCCTCCCCCCTCCTCCGTCACACAGAGGTCTCCTCCGTCACACAGAGGTCTCCTCCCCCCCTCCTCCGTCACACAGAGGTCTCCTCCCCCTCCTCCTCCGTCACACAGAGGTCTCCTCCCACCTCCTCCGTCACACAGAGGTCTCCTCCCCCCCCCCTCCTCCATCACACAGATATCTCCTCCCCCCCTCCTCGTCACACAGAGGTCTCCTCCCCCCCCTCCTCCGTCACACAGAGGTCTCCTCCCCCCCTCCTCCGTCACACAGAGGTCTCCTCCCCCCTCCGTCACACAGAGGTCTCCTACGTCACACAGAGGTCTCCTCCCCCCCATCTCCGTCACACAGAGGTCTCCTCCCCCCCTTCTCCGTCACACAGAGGTCTCCTCCCCCCCTCCTCCGTCACACAGAGGTCTCCTCCCCCCCTCCTCCGTCACACAGGGGTCTCCCCCCCCCCCCCCCTCCTCCGTCACACAGAGGTCTCATCCCCCCCTCCTCCGTCACACAGAGGTCTCCTCCTCCCCCTCCTCCGTCACACAGAGGTCTCCTCCCCCCTCCTCCGTCACACAGAGGTCTCCTCCGTCACACAGAGGTCTCCTCCCCCCCTCCTCCGTCACACAGAGGTCTCCTCCCCCTCCTCCTCCGTCACACAGAGGTCTCCTCCCACCTCCTCCGTCACACAGAGGTCTCCTCCCCCTCTCCTCCGTCACACAGAGGTCTCCTCCGTCACACAGAGGTCTCCTCCCCCCCTCCTCCGTCACACAGAGGTTTCCTCCCCCCTCCTCCGTCACACAGAGGTCTCCTCCCACCCCTCCTCCGTCACACAGAGGTCTCATCCCCCCCTCCTCTGTCACACAGAGGTCTCATCCCCCCCTCCTCTGTCACACAGAGGTCTCCTCCCCCCCCATCCTCCGTCACACAGAGGTCTCCTCCCCCCCTCCTCCGTCACACAGAGGTCTCCTCCCCCCCCTCCTCCGTCACACAGAGGTCTCCTCCCACCCCTCCTCCGTCACACAGAGGTCTCCTCCCACCCCTCCTCCGTCACACAGAGGTCTCATCCCCCCCTCCTCCGTCACACAGAGGTCTCCTCCCCCCTCCTCCGTCACACAGAGATCTCCTCCCCCCCCTCCTCCATCACACAGATATCTCCTCCCCCCCTCCTCCGTCACACAGAGGTCTCCTCCCCCCCCTCCTCCATCACACAGAGGTCTCCTCCCCCCCTCCTCCGTCACACAGAGGTCTCCTCCCCCCCTCCTGTCACACAGAGGTCTCCTCCGTCACACAGAGGTCTCCTCCCCCCCATCTCCGTCACACAGAGGTCTCCTCCCCCCCTTCTCCGTCACACAGAGGTCTCCTCCCCCCCTCCTCCGTCACACAGAGGTCTCCTCCCCCCCTCCTCCATCACACAGGGGTCTCCTCCCCCCCCCTCCTCCGTCACACAGAGGTCTCCTCCCCCCTCCTCCGTCACACAGAGGTCTCCTCCCCCCCCTCCTCCGTCACACAGAGGTCTCCTCCCCCCTCCTCCGTCACACAGAGGTCTCCTCCGTCACACAGAGGTCTCCTCCCCCCCTCCTCCGTCACACAGAGGTCTCCCCCCCTCCTCCGTCACACAGAGGTCTCCTCCCCCCTCCTCCGTCACGCAGAGGTCTCCTACCCCCCCTCCTCCGTCACGCAGAGGTCTCCTCCCCCCCCTCCTCCGTCACACAGAGGTCTCCTCCCCCCCTCCTCCGTCACAGAGGTCTCCTCCCCCCTCCTCCGTCACACAGAGGTCTCCTCCCCCCCATCTCCGTCTCACAGAGGTCTCCCCCCCGCCTCCGTCACACAGAGGTCTCCTCCCCCCCCCCTCTGTCACACAGAGTGTCTCCCCCCTCCTCCGTCACACAGAGGTCTCCCCCACCCCCTCCTCCGTCACACAGAGGTCTCCTCCCCCCTCCTAAGTCACACAGAGGTCTCCTCCCCCTCCATCACACAGAGGTCTCCTCCCCCCCTCCTCCGTCACACAGAGGTCTCCCCCCCCTCCTCGTCACACAGAGGTCTCCTCCCCCCCTCCTCCGTCACACAGAGGTCTCCTCCCCCCCTCCTCCGTCACACAGAGGTCTCCTCCCCCCCTCCTCCGTCACACAGAGGTCTCCTCCCCCCTCCTCCGTCACACAGAGGTCTCCTCCCCCCTCCTCCGTCACACAGAGGTCTCCTCCGTCACACAGAGGTCTCCTCCCCCTCCATCACACAGAGGTCTCCTCCCCCCCTCCTCCGTCACACAGAGGTCTCCCCCCCCTCCTCCGTCACACAGAGGTCTCCTCCCCCCCCTCCTCCGTCACACAGAGGTCTCCTCCCCCCCTCCTCCGTCACACAGAGGTCTCCTCCCACCCTCCTCCGTCACACAGAGGTCTCCTCCCCCTCCTCCGTCACACAGAGGTCTCCTCCGTCACACAGAGGTCTCCTCCCCCCCCTCCTCCGTCACACAGAGCTCTCCTCCCCCTCCTCCGTCACACAGAGGTCTCCTCCCCCCCCTCCGTCACACAGAGGTCTCCTCCCCCCCCTCCTCCGTCACACAGAGGTCTCCTCCCCCCTCCTCCGTTACGCAGAGGTCTCCTCCCCCCCTCCGTCACACAGAGGTCTCCCCCCCCTCCTCCTCCGTCACACAGAGGTCTCCCCCCCTCCTCCGTCACACAGAGGTCTCCCCCCCCCTCCTCCTCCATCACACAGAGGTCTCCTCCCCCCCTCCTCCATCACACAGAGGTCTCCCCCCCTCCTCCGTCACGCAGAGGTCTCCTCCCCCCCCTCCTCCGTCACGCAGAGGTCTCCTCCCCCCCTCCTCCGTCACACAGAGGTCTCCTCCGTCACACAGAGGTCTCCTCCCCCCTCCTCCGTCACACAGAGGTCTCATCCCCCCCTCCTCTGTCACACAGAGGTCTCCTCCCCCCCCATCCTCCGTCACACAGAGGTCTCCTCCCCCCCTCCTCCGTCACACAGAGGTCTCCTCCCCCCCTCCTCCGTCACACAGAGGTCTCCTCCCCCCCTCCTCCGTCACACAGAGGTCTCCTCCCACCCCTCCTCCGTCACTCAGAGGTCTCATCCCCCCCTCCTCTGTCACACAGAGGTCTCCTCCCCCCCCTCCTCCGTCACAGAGGTCTCCTCCCCCCCCCTCCTCCGTCACACAGAGGTCTCCTCCCCCCCTCCTCCGTCACACAGAGGTCTCCCCCCCTCCTCCGTCACACAGAGGTCTCCCCCCCTCCTCCGTCACACAGAGGTCTCCCCCCCTCCTCCGTCACACAGAGGTCTCCCCCCCTCCTCCGTCACACAGAGGTCTCCTCCTCCCCTCCTCCGTCACACAGAGGTCTCCTCTCTCCCCTCCTCCGTCACACAGAGGTCTCCTCTCTCCCCTCCTCCGTCACACAGAGGTCTCCTCCCCCCCTCCTCAGTCACACAGAGGTCTCCTCCGTCACACAGAGGTCTCCTCTCTCCCCTCCTCCGTCATACAGAGGTCTCATCTCTCCCCTCCTCCGTCACACAGAGGTCTCCTCCCCCCCTCCTCAGTCACACAGAGGTCTCCTCCGTCACACAGAGGTCTCCTCCCCCCTCCTCCGTCACGCAGAGGTCTCCTCCCCCCCCTCCTCCGTCACGCAGAGGTCTCCTCCCCCCCTCCTCCATCACACAGAGGTCTCCTCCCCCCCTCCTCCGTCACAGAGGTCTCCTCCCCCCCTCCTCCGTCACACAGAGGTCTCCCCCCCATCTCTGTCACACAGTGTTTCCCCCCTCCTCCGTCACACAGAGGTCTCCCCCACCCCCTCCTCCGTCACACAGAGGTCTCCTCCCCCTCCATCATACAGAGGTCTCCTCCCCCCCTCCTCCGTCACACAGAGGTCTCCCCCCCATCTCCGTCACACAGAGGTCTCCCCCCCTCCGTCACACAGAGGTCTCCTCCCCCCCCCCCTCCGTCACACAGAGTGTCTCCCCCCCTCCTCCGTCACACAGAGGTCTCCCCCACCCCCTCCTCCGTCACACAGAGTTCTCCTCCCCCCCTTCTAAGTCACACAGAGGTCTCCTCCCCCTCCATCACACAGAGGTCTCCTCCCCCCCTTCTAAGTCACACAGAGGTCTCCTCCCCCTCCATCACACAGACGTCTCCTCCCCCTCCTCCGTCAAACAGAGGTCTCCCCCCCCCCTCCTCCGTCACACAGAGGTCTCCTCCCCCCCCTCCTCCGTCACACAGAGGTCTCCTCCCCCCCCTCCTCCGTCACACAGAGGTCTCCTCCCCCCCTCCTCCGTCTCACACAGGTCTCCTCCCCCCTACTCCGTCACACAGAGGTCTCCTCCGTCACACAGAGGTCTCCTCCCCCCTCCTCTGTCACACAAAGGTCTCCTCCCCCCCTCCTCCGTCACACAGAGGTCTCCTCCCCCTCCTCCTCCGTCACACAGAGGTCTCCTCCCACCTCCTCCGTCACACAGAGGTCTCCTCCCCCTCTCCTCCGTCACACAGAGGTCTCCTCCGTCACACAGAGGTCTCCTCCCCCCCCTCCTCCGTCACACAGAGGTCTCATCCCCCCCTCCTCTGTCACACAGAGGTCTCCTCCCCCCCCATCCTCCGTCACACAGAGGTCTCCTCCCCCCCTCCTCCGTCACACAGAGGTCTCCTCCCCCCCCTCCTCCGTCACACAGAGGTCTCCTCCCACCCCTCCTCCGTCACACAGAGGTCTCCTCCCACCCCTCCTCCGTCACACAGAGGTCTCATCCCCCCCTCCTCCGTCACACAGAGGTCTCCTCCCCCCCTCCTCCGTCACACAGAGATCTCCTCCCCCCCCCTCCTCCATCACACAGATATCTCCTCCCCCCTCCTCCGTCACACAGAGGTCTCCTCCCCCCCTCCTCCGTCACACAGAGGTCTCCTCCCCCCCTCCTCCGTCACACAGAGGTCTCCTCCCCCCCTCCTCCGTCACACAGAGGTCTCCTCCGTCACACAGAGGTCTCCTCCCCCCCATCTCCGTCACACAGAGGTCTCCTCCCCCCCTTCTCCGTCACACAGAGGTCTCCTCCCCCCCTCCTCCGTCACACAGAGGTCTCCTCCCCCCTCCTCCGTCACACAGGGGTCTCCTCCTCCCCCCCCCCTCCTCCGTCACACAGAGGTCTCCTCCCCCCCTCCTCCGTCACACAGAGGTCTCCTCCCCCCCTCCTCCGTCACACAGAGGTCTCCTCCCCTCCTTCCGTCACCACCGGCCTCCCCCCTCCTCCGTCACACAGAGGTCTCCTCCGTCACACAGAGGTCTCCTCCCCCCCTCCTCCGTCACACAGAGGTCTCCTCCCCCCCTCCTCCGTCACACAGAGGTCTCCTCCCCCCTCCTCCGTCACGCAGAGGTCTCCTCCCCCCCCTCCTCCGTCACGCAGAGGTCTCCTCCCCCCCCTCCTCCGTCACACAGAGGTCTCCTCCCCCCTCCTCCGTCACAGAGGTCTCCTCCCCCCTCCTCCGTCACACAGAGGTCTCCTCCCCCCCATCTCCTTCACACAGAGGTCTCCCCCCCTCCTCCGTCACACAGAGGTCTCCTCCCCCCCCCTCTGTCACACAGAGTGTCTCCCCCCTCCTCCGTCACACAGAGGTCTCCCCCACCCCCTCCTCCGTCACACAGAGGTCTCCTCCCCCCTCCTAAGTCACACAGAGGTCTCCTCCCCCTCCATCACACAGAGGTCTCCTCCCCCCCTCCTCCGTCACACAGAGGTCTCCCTCCCCACCATCCCTCCGTCACACAGAGGTCTCCTCCCCCCCCCTCCTCCGTCACACAGAGGTCTCCTCCCCCCCCATCTCCGTCACACAGAGGTCTCCTCCCCCCC
>NC_134495.1:51268388-51442553 GCF_040206685.1 Ascaphus truei | reverse complement strand
CTCTGCATCTCCCATCTCTCTCTCCCCCTCTGCATCTCCCATCTCTCTCTCCCCCCTGGCATCTCCCATCTCTCTCTCCCCCCCTGCACCTCCCATCTCTCTCTCCCCCTCTGCATCTCCCATCTCTCTCTCCCCCTCTGCATCTCCCATCTCTCTCTCCTCCCCTGCATCTCCCATCTCTCTCCCCCTGCATCTCCCATCTCTCTCTCCCCCCTCTGCATCTCCCATCTCTCCCCCCTGCATCTCCCATCTCTACCCCCCCTGCATCTCCCATCTCTCTCCCCCTGAATCTCCCATCTCTCTCTCCCCCTCTGCATCTCCCATCTCTCCCCCCCTGCATCTCCCATCTCTCCCCCCCTGCATCTCCCATCTCTCTCCCCCCCTGCATCTCCCATCTCTCTCCCCCCCTGCGTCTCCCATCTCTCTCTCCCCCCCTGCGTCTCCCATCTCTCCCCTCTGCATCTCCCATCTCTCCCCCCCTGCATCTCCCATCTCTCTCTCCCCCCCTGCATCTCCCATCTCTCCCCCCCCCTGCATCTCCCATCTCACTCCCCCCCTGCATCTCCCATCTCTCTCCCTGCATCTCCAATCTCTCTCTCCCCCCCTGCATCTCCCATCTCCCCCCTGCATCTCCCATCTCTCTCTCCCACCTGCATCTCCCATCTCTCTCTCCCCCCTGCATCTCCCATCTCTCTCTCCTCCCCTGCATCTCCCATCTCTCCCCCCCTGCATCTCCCATCTCTCTCCCCCCCCTGCGTCTCCCATCTCTCTCCCCCCCTGCATCTCCTATCTCTCCCCCCCTGCATCTCCCATCTCTCCCCCCCTGCATCTCCCATCTCTCCCCCCTGCATCTCCCATCTCTCTCTCCTCCCTGCATCTCCCATCTCTCCCCCCCTGCATCTCCCATCTCTCCCCCCTGCATCTCCCATCACTCCCCCCTGCATCTCCCATCTCTCACTCCTCCCTGCATCTCCCATCTCTTCCCCCCTGCATCTCCCATCTCTCCCCCCTGCATCTCCCATCTCTCCTCCCCCCTGCATCTCCCATCTCTCTCCCCCCCTGCATCTCCCATCTCTCTCTCCCCCCCTGCATCTCCATCTCACTCTCCCCCCTGCATCTCCCATCTCTCTCTCCCCCCTGCATCTCCCATCTCTCTCTCCTCCCCTGCATCTCCCATCTCTCCCCCCCTGCATCTCCCATCTCTCTCCCCCCTGCGTCTCCCATCTCTCCCCCCTGCATCTCCCATCTCTCTCCCCCCCTGCATCTCCCATCTCTCCTCCCCTGCATCTCCCATCTCTCTCTCCTCCCCTGCATCTCCCATATCTCCCCCCCTTCATTTCCCATCTCTCTCCCCCTCTGCATCTCCCATCTCTCTCTCCCCCCCTGCATCTCCCATCTCTCTCTCCCCCCTGCATCTCCCATCTCTCCCCCCCTGCATCTCCCATCTCTCCCCCCCTGCATCTCTCCCCCCCTGCATCTCCCATCTCTCTCCCCCTCTGCATCTCCCATCTCTCTCTCACCCCCTGCATCTCCCATCTCTCCCCCCCTGCATCTCCCATCTCTCTCCCCCCCTGCGTCTCCCATCTCTCCCCCCCTGCATCTCCCATCTCTCCCCCTCTGCATCTCCCATCTCTCCTCCCCTGCATCTCCCATCTCTCCCCCCCTGCGTCTCCCATCTCTCTCTCCCCCCCTGCATCTCCCATCTCTCCCCCCTGCATCTCCCATATCTCTCCCTCTGCATCTCCCATCTCTCTCTCCTCCCCCTCCATGCCCCATCTCTCTCCCCCCTGCATCTCCCATCTCTCTCTCCCCCCTCTGCATCTCCCATCTCTCCCCCCTGCATCTCCCATCTCTACCCCCCCTGCATCTCCCATCTCTCTCCCCCTGCATCTCCCATCTCTCTCTCCCCCTCTGCATCTCCCATCCTCTCCCCCCCCTGCATCTCCCATCTCTCCCCCCTGCATCTCCCATCTCTCTCCCCCCCTGCATCTCCCATCTCTTTCCCCCCCTGCGTCTCCCATCTCTCTCTCCCCCCCTGCGTCTCCCATCTCTCCCCTCTGCATCTCCCATCTCTCCCCCCCTGCGTCTCCCATCTCTCCCCTCTGCATCTCCCATCTCTCCCCCCCCTGCATCTCCCATCTCACTCCCCCCCTGCATCTCCCATCTCTCTCCCTGCATCTCCCATCTCTCTCTCCCCCCCTGCATCTCCCATCTCCCCCCCTGCATCTCCCATCTCTCTCTCTCCCCCCTGCATCTCCCATCTCTCTCTCCCCCCTGCATCTCCCATCTCTCTCTCCTCCCCTGCATCTCCCATCTCTCCCCCCCCTGCATCTCCCATCTCTCTCCCCCCTGCGTCTCCCATCTCTCCCCCCCTGCATCTCCCATCTCTCTCCCCCCTGCATCTCCCATCTCTCCCCCCCTGCATCTCCCATCTCTCTCTCCCCCCTGCATCTCCCATCTCTCCCCCTGCATCTCCCATCTCTCCCCCCCTGCATCTCCCATCTCTCCCCCTCTGCATCTCCCATCTCTCTCTCCTCCCCCTGCATCTCCCATCTCTCTCTCCCCCTTGCATCTCCCATCTCTTTCTCCCCCCCCCTGCATCTCCCATCTCACTCTCCCCCCTGCATCTCCCATCTCTCTCTCCCCCCCTGCGTCTCCCATCTCTCTCCTCCCCTGCATCTCCCATCTCTCCCCCCCCTGCATCTCCCATCTCTCTCTCTCCCCCTGCATCTCCCATCTCCCCCCCCTGCATCTCCCATCTCTCCCCCCCCCTGCATCTCCCATCTCTCCCCCCTGCATCTCCCATCTCTCTCTCCTCCCTGCATCTCCCATCTCTCCCCCCCCTGCATCTCCCATCTCTCCCCCCCTGCATCTCCCATCACTCCCCCCTGCATCTCCCATCTCTCTCTCCTCCCTGCATCTCCCATCTCTCCCCCCCTGCATCTCCCATCTCTCCCCCCTGCATCTCACATCTCTCCCCCCCTGCATCTCCCATCTCTCTCTCCTCCCCCTGCATCTCCCATCTATCTCCCATCTCTCTCTCACCCCCTGCATCTCCCATCTCACTCTCCCCCCTGCATCTCCCATCTCTCTCTCCCCCCCTGCGTCTCCCATCTCTCTCTCCTCCCCTGCATCTACCATCTCTCCCCCTGCATCTCCCATCTCTCTCTCCCCCCTGCATCTCCCATCTCCCCCCTGCATCTCCCATCTCTCTCCCCCCCCTGCATCTCCCATCTCTCCCCCCATGCATCTCCCATCTCTCTCTCCTCCCTGCATCTCCCATCTCTCCCCCCCTGCATCTCCCATCTCTCCCCCCCTGCATCTCCCATCTCTCTCCCCTGCATCTCCCATCTCTCTCTCCTCCCTGCATCTCCCATCTCTCCCCCCCTGCATCTCCCATCTCTCCAACCTGCATCTCCCATCTCTCCCCCCTGCATCTCCCATCTCCCCCCCCCTGCATCTCCCATCTCTCTCTCCCCCCCTGCATCTCTCATCTCTCCCCTTCTGCATCTCCCATCTCTCTCCCCCCTGCGTCTCCTATCTCTCTCTCCCCCTGCATCTCCCATCTCTCTCTCCCCCCTCTGCATCTCCCATCTCTCCCCCCTGCATCTCCCATCTCTACCCCCCCTGCATCTCCCATCTCTCTCCCCCCTGCATCTCCCATCTCTCTCTCCCCCCTCTGCATCTCCCATCTCTCCCCCCCTGCATCTCCCATCTCTCCCCCCTGCATCTCCCATCTCTCTCCCCCCCTGCATCTCCCATCTCTCTCCCCCCCTGCGTCTCCCATCTCTCTCTCCCCCCCTGCGTCTCCCATCTCTCCCCTCTGCATCTCCCATCTCTCCCCCCCTGCGTCTCCCATCTCTCCCCCTCTGCATCTCCCATCTCTCCCCCCCCTGCATCTCCCATCTCACTCCCCCCCTGCATCTCCCATCTCTCTCCCTGCATCTCCCATCTCTCTCTCCCCCCCTGCATCTCCCATCTCCCCCCTGCATCTCCCATCTCTCTCTCTCCCCCCTGCATCTCCCATCTCTCTCTCCCCCTGCAATCTCCCATCTCTCTCTCCTCCCCTGCATCTCCCATCTCTCCCCCCCTGCATCTCCCATCTCTCTCCCCCCTGCGTCTCCCATCTCTCCCCCTGCATCTCCCATCTCTCTCCCCCCTGCATCTCCCATCTCTCCCCCCCTGCATCTCCCATCTCTCTCTCCCCCCCTGCATCTCCCATCTCTCTCTCCCCCTGCATCTCCCATCTCTCCCCCCCTGCATCTCCCATCTCTCCCCCTCTGCATCTCCCATCTCTCTCTCCTCCCCCTGCATCTCCCATCTCTCTCCCTCCCTGCATCTCCCATCTCTTTCTCCCCCCCTGCGTCTCCCATCTCTCTCCTCCCCTGCATCTCCCATCTCTCCCCCCCTGCGTCTCCCATCTCTCTCCTCCCCTGCATCTCCCATCTCTCCCCCCCTGCATCTCCCATCTCTCTCTCCCCCCTGCATCTCCCATCTCCCCCCCCTGCATCTCCATCTCTCCCCCCCCCCTGCATCTCCCATCTCTCCCCCCTGCATCTCCCATCTCTCTCTCCTCCCTGCATCTCCCATCTCTCCCCCCCTGCATCTCCCATCTCTCCCCCCCTGCATCTCCCATCACTCCCCCCTGCATCTCCCATCTCTCTCTCCTCCCTGCATCTCCCATCTCTCCCCCCCCTGCATCTCCCATCTCTCCCCCCTGCATCTCACATCTCTCCCCCCCTGCATCTCCCATCTCTCTCTCCCCCCCTGCATCTCCCATCTCTCTCCCCCCCTGCATCTCCCATCTCTCTCTCACCCCCTGCATCTCCCATCTCACTCTCCCCCCTGCATCTCCCATCTCTCTCTCCCCCCCTGCGTCTCCCATCTCTCTCTCCTCCCCTGCATCTCCCATCTCTCCCCCCTGCATCTCCCATCTCTCTCTCCCCCCTGCATCTCCCATCTCCCCCCTGCATCTCCCATCTCTCCCCCCCCCTGCATCTCCCATCTCTCCCCCCATGCATCTCCCATCTCTCTCTCCTCCCTGCATCTCCCATCTCTCCCCCCCTGCATCTCCCATCTCTCCCCCCCCTGCATCTCGCATCTCTCCCCCCTGCATCTCCCATCTCTCCTCCCTGCATCTCCCATCTCTCCCCCCTGCATCTCCCATCTCTCCAACCTGCATCTCCCATCTCTCCCCCCTGCATCTCCCATCTCCCCCCCCCTGCATCTCCCATCTCTCTCTCCCCCCCCTGCATCTCTCATCTCTCCCCTTCTGCATCTCCCATCTCTCTCCCCCCTGCGTCTCCCATCTCTCTCTCCCCCCCTGCATCTCCCATCTCTCTCTCCCCCCCTGCATCTCCCATCTCTCCCCTTCTGCATCTCCCATCTCTCTCCCCCCTGTGTCTCCCATCTCTCTCTCCCCCCCTGCATCTCCCATCTCTCCCCCCCTGCATCTCCCATCTCTCCCCCCCTGCATCTCCCATCTCCCCCCCCTGCATCTCCCATCTCTCTCTCCCCCCCTACATCTCCCATCTCTCCCCCCCTGCATCTCCCATCTCTCCCCCCCTGCATCTCCCATCTCTCCCCCCCTGCGTCTCCCATCTCTCCCCCCCTGCATCTCCCATCTCTCCCCCCCTGCATCTCCCATCTCTCCCCCCCTGCATCTCCCATCTCTCTCCTCCCTGCATCTCCCATCTCTCTCCTCCCCTGCATCTCCCATCTCTCCCCCCTGCATCTCCCATCTCTCCCCCCCTGCATCTCCCATCTCTCTCCCCCCTGCATCTCCCATCTCTCTCCCCCTGCGTCTCCCATCTCTCTCTCCCCCCCTGCGTCTCCCATCTCTCTCTCCTCCCCTGCATCTCCCATCTCTCTCTCCCCCCTGCATCTCCCATCTCTCTCTCCCCCCTGCATCTCCCATCTCTCCCCCCCTGCATCTCCCATCTCTCCCCCCTGCATCTCCCATCTCTCTCCCCACCTGCATCTCCCATCTCCCCCCCTGCATCTCCCATCTCTCTCTCCTCCCTGCATCTCCCATCTCTCCCCCCTGCATCTCCCATCTCTCCCCCCCTGCATCTCCCATCTCTCCCCCCCTGCATCTCCCATCTCTCCCCCCTGCATCTCCCATCTCTCTCTCTCCCCCCCCCTGCATCTCCCATCTCTCTCCCCCCCTGCATCTCCCATCTCTCTCTCCCCCCCTGCATCTCACATCTCTCCCCCTGCATCTCCCATCTCTCTCCCCCCTGCGTCTCCCATCTCTCTCCCCCCTGCATCTCCCATGTCTCCCCCCTGCATCTCCCATCTCTCCCCCCCTGCATCTCCCATCTCTCCCCCTGCATCTCCCATTTCTCCCCCCCTGCATCTCTCATCTCTCCCCCCCCTGCATCTCCCATCTCTCCCCCCCTGCTTCTCCCATCTCTCTCCCCCTGCATCTCCCATCTCTC
Organism: Ascaphus truei; assembly: GCF_040206685.1. Taxonomy (NCBI): domain Eukaryota; kingdom Metazoa; phylum Chordata; class Amphibia; order Anura; family Ascaphidae; genus Ascaphus; species Ascaphus truei. The sequence continues at coordinate 51,436,113 of NC_134495.1, read as the reverse complement.
CCCCCCCTGCATCTCCCATCTCCCCCCCTGCGTCTCCCATCTCTCTCTCCCCCCCTGCATCTCCCATCTCTCCCCCCCTGCATCTCCTATCTCTCTCCCCCCCTGCGTCTCCCATCTCTCTCCCCCCTGCGTCTCCCATCTCTCTCTCCCCCCCTGCGTCTCCCATCCCCCCCCCCTGCATCTCCCATCTCTCTCCCCCCTGCATCTCCCATATCTCTCCTCCCCTGCATCTCCCATCTCTCTCTCCCCCCCCTGCATCTCCCATCTCTCCCCCCCCTGCATCTCCCATCTCCCTCTCCCCCCCTGCATCTCCCATCTCTCCCCCTCTGCATCTCCCATCTCTCTCTCCCCCCCTGCATCTCCCATCTCTCTCCCCCCCCTGCATCTCCCATCTCTCTCTCCCCCCTGCGTCTCCCATCTCTCTCTCCCCCCATGCATCTCCCATCTCTCTCCCCCCTGCATCTGCCATCTCTCCACCCCTGCATCTCCCATCTCTCTCTACCCCCCTGCATCTCCCATCTCTCTCTCCCCCCCTGCATCTCCCATCTCTCTCTCCCCCCCTGCATCTCCCATCTCTCCCCTGCATCTCCCATCTCTCTCTACCCCCTGCATCTCCCCCCTGCATCTCCCCCCTGCATCTCCCATCTCTCTCCTCCCCCCGCATCTCCCATCTCTCTCCCCCTGCATCTCCCATCTCTCTCCCCCCCTGCATCTTCCATATTTCTCTCCTCCCCTGCATCTCCCATCTCTCTCTCCCCCCTGCGTCTCCCATCTCTCTCTCCCCCCCTGCATCTCCCATCTCTCCCCCCCTGCATCTCCCATCTATCTCCCCCCCTGCGTCTCCCATCTCTCTCCCCCCCTGCGTCTCCCATCTCTCTCTCACCCCCTGCGTCTCCCATCTCCCCCCCTGCATCTCCCATCTCTCTCCCCCCTGCATCTCGCATCTCTCTCCTCCCCTGCATCTCCCATCTCTCTCTCCCCCCCTGCATCTCCCATCTCTCCCCCCCTGCATCTCCCATCTCCCTCTCCCCCCCTGCATCTCCCATATCTCCCCCCCTCTGCATCTCCCATCTCTCTCCCCCCCTGCATCTCCCATCTCTCTCCCTCCCTGCATCTCCCATCTCTCTCTCCCCCCTGCGTCTCCCATCTCTCTCTCCCCCCATGCATCTCCCATCTCTCTCCCCCCTGCATCTGCCATCTCTCCACCCCTGCATCTCCCATCTCTCTCTCCCCCCCTGCATCTCCCATCTCTCTCTCCCCCCCTGCATCTCCCATCTCTCTCTCCCCCCCTGCGTCTCCCATCTCTCCCCTGCATCTCCCATCTCTCTCTCCCCCCTGCATCTCCCCCCTGCATCTCCCATCTCTCTCCTCCCCCGCATCTCCCATCTCTCTCCCCCTGCATCTCCCATCTCTCTCCCCCCCCTGCATCTTCCATATTTCTCTCCTCCCCTGCATCTCCCATCTCTCTCTCCCCCCCTGCATCTCCCATCTCTCATCTCCCCCACCTGCATCTCCCATCTCTCTCTCCCCCCTGCATCTCCCATCTCTCTCTCCCCCCTGCATCTCCCATCATTCCCCCCCTGCATCTCCCATCTCTCCCCCCATCTCTCCCCCCTGCATCTCCCATCTCTCATCTCCCCCACCTGCATCTCCCATCTCTCTCTCCCCCCCCTGCATCTCCTATCTCTCACCCCCTGCATCTCCCATCCCCCCCTGCATCTCCCATCTACCCCCCCCTGCATCTCCCATCTCTTCCCCCCTGCATCTCCCATCTCTCTCTCCCCCTCTGCATCTCCCATCTCTCCCCCGCTGCGTCTCCCATCACTCTCTCCCCCCCTGCATCTCCCATCTATCCCCCCCTGCATCTCCCATCTCTCTCCCCCCCGCATCTCCCATCTCTCTCTCCCCCCCTGCATCTCCCATCTCTCTCTCCCCCCCTGCATCTCCCATCTCTCCCCCCCTGCATCTCCCATCTCTCTCTCCCCCATGCATCTCCCATCTCTCTCCCCCCTGCATCTCCCATCTCTCCCCCCCTGCATCTCCCATCTCTCCCCCCCTGCATCTCCCATCTCTCCCCCCCTGCATCTCCCATCTCTCTCTCCCCCTGCATCTCCCATCTCTCCCCCCTGCAACTCCCATCTCTCCCCCCTGCATTTCCCATCTCTCTCTCCCCCCTGCATCTCCCATCTCTCCCCCCCCTGCATCTCCCATCTCTCCCCCCTGCATCTCCCATCTCTCTCCCCCCCCTGCATCTCCCATCTCTCCCCCCTGCATCTCCCATCTCCCCCCCCTGCATCTCCCATCTCTCTCTCCTCCCTGCATCTCCCATCTCTCCCCCCTGCATCTCCCATCTCTCCCCCCCTGCATCTCCCATCTCCCCCCCGGCATCTCCCATCTCTCTCCCCCCTGCATCTCCCATCTCTCTCCTCCCCTGCATCTCCCATCTCTCTCTCCCCCCCTGCATCTCCCATCTCTCCCCCCCTGCATCTCCCATCTCCCTCTCCCCCCCTGCATCTCCCATCTCTCCCCCTCTGCATCTCCCATCTCTCTCTCCCCCCCTGCATCTCCCATCTCTCTCCCCCCCTGCATCTCCCATCTCTCTCTCCCCCCTGCGTCTCCCATCTCTCTCTCCCCCCATGCATCTCCCATCTCTCTCCCCCCTGCATCTGCCATCTCTCAACCCCTGCATCTCCCATCTCTCTCTACCCCCCTGCATCTCCCATCTCTCTCTCCCCCCCTGCATCTCCCATCTCTCTCTCCCCCCCTGCATCTCCCATCTCTCCCCTGCATCTCCCATCTCTCTCTCCCCCCTGCATCTCCCCCCTGCATCTCCCCCCTGCATCTCCCATCTCTCTCCTCCCCCGCATCTCCCATCTCTCTCCCCCTGCATCTCCCATCTCTCTCCCCCCCTGCATCTTCCATATTTCTCTCCTCCCCTGCATCTCCCATCTCTCTCTCCCCCCTGCGTCTCCCATCTCTCTCTCCCCCCCTGCATCTCCCATCTCTCCCCCCCTGCATCTCCCATCTCTCTCCCCCCCTGCGTCTCCCATCTCCCCGCCCTGCATCTCCCATCTCTCTCCCCCCTGCATCTCGCATCTCTCTCCTCCTCTGCATCTCCCATCTCTCTCTCCCCCCCTGCATCTCCCATCTCTCCCCCCTGCATCTCCCATCTCCCTCTCCCCCCCTGCATCTCCCATCTCTCCCCCCTCTGCATCTCCCATCTCTCTCTCCCCCCTGCATCTCCCATCTCTCTCCCTCCCTGCATCTCCCATCTCTCTCTCCCCCCTGCGTCTCCCATCTCTCTCTCCCCCCATGCATCTCCCATCTCTCTCCCCCCTGCATCTGCCATCTCTCCACCCCTGCATCTCCCATCTCTCTCTCCCCCCCTGCATCTCCCATCTCTCTCTCCCCCCTGCATCTCCCATCTCTCTCTCCCCCCCTGCATCTCCCATCTCTCCCCTGCATCTCCCATCTCTCTCTCCCCCCTGCATCTCCCCCCTGCATCTCCCATCTCTCTCCTCCCCCGCATCTCCCATCTCTCTCCCCCTGCATCTCCCATCTCTCTCCCCCCCTGCATCTTCCATATTTCTCTCCTCCCCTGCATCTCCCATCTCTCTCTCCCCCCCTGCATCTCCCATCTCTCATCTCCCCCACCTGCATCTCCCATCTCTCTCTCCCCCCTGCATCTCCCATCTCTCTCTCCCCCTGCATCTCCCATCATTCCCCCCCTGCATCTCCCATCTCTCCCCCCTGCATCTCCCATCTCTCATCTCCCCCACCTGCATCTCCCATCTCTCTCTCCCCCCCCTGCATCTCCTATCTCTCCCCCCCTGCATCTCCCATCCCCCCCTGCATCTCCCATCTCCCCCCCTGCATCTCCCATCTCTTCCCCCCTGCATCTCCCATCTCTCTCTCCCCCGCTGCATCTCCCATCTCTCCCCCGCTGCGTCTCCCATCACTCTCTCCCCCCCTGCATCTCCCATCTATCCCCCCCTGCATCTCCCATGTCTCTCCCCCCCGCATCTCCCATCTCTCTCTCCCCCCCTGCATCTCCCATCTCTCTCTCCCCCCCTGCATCTCCCATCTCTCCCCCCCTGCATCTCCCATCTCTCTCTCCCCCATGCATCTCCCATCTCTCTCCCCCCTGCATCTCCCATCTCTCCCCCCCTGCATCTCCCATCTCTCCCCCCCTGCATCTCCCATCTCTCCCCCCCTGCATCTCCCATCTCTCTCTCCCCCTGCATCTCCCATCTCTCCCCCCTGCATCTCCCATCTCTCCCCCCTGCATTTCCCATCTCTCTCTCCCCCCTGCATCTCCCATCTCTCCCCCCCCTGCATCTCCCATCTCTCCCCCCTGCATCTCCCATCTCTCTCCCCCCCCTGCATCTCCCATATCTCCCCCCTGCATCTCCCATCTCCCCCCCCTGCATCTCCCATCTCTCTCTCCTCCCTGCATCTCCCATCTCTCCCCCCTGCATCTCCCATCTCTCCCCCCCTGCATCTCCCATCTCTCCCCCCCTGCATCTCCCATCTCTCTCCCCCCCGCATCTCCCATCTCTCTCCCCCCCTGCATCTCCCATCTCTCTCCCTCCCTGCATCTCCCATCTCTCTCTCCCCCCTGCATCTCCCATCTCTCCCCCCTGCATCTCCCATCTCTCTCCCCCCTGCGTCTCCCATCTCTCTCCCCCCCTGCATCTCCCATCTCTCCCCCCCTGCATCTCCCATCTCTCCCCCCCTGCATCTCCCATCTCTCCCCCCTGCATCTCCCATCTCTCCCCCCCTGCATCTCCCATCTCTCCCCCCCTGCATCTCCCATCTCTCCCCCCCTGCATCTCCCATCTCTCCCCCCTGCGTCTCCCATATCTCTCCCCCTGCATCTCCCATCTCTCCCCCCCTGCATCTCCCATCTCCCCCCCTGCGTCTCCCATCTCTCTCTCCCCCCCTGCATCTCCCATCTCTCCCACGCTGCATCTCCCATCTCTCTCCCCCCTGCGTCTCCCATCTCTCTCCCCCCCTGCGTCTCCCATCTCTCTCTCCCCCCCTGCGTCTCCCATCTCCCCCCCCTGCATCTCCCATCTCCCTCTCCCCCCCTGCATCTCCCATCTCTCCCCCCTCTGCATCTCCCATCTCTCTCTCCCCCCTGCATCTCCCATCTCTCTCCCCCCTGCATCTCCCATCTCTCTCTCCCCCCTGCATCTCCCATCTCTCTCTCCCCCCATGCATCTCCCATCTCTCTCCCCCCTGCATCTGCCATCTCTCCACCCCTGCATCTCCCATCTCTCTCTACCCCCCTGCATCTCCCATCTCTCTCTCCCCCCCTGCATGTCCCATCTCTCTCTCCCCCCCTGCATCTCCCATCTCTCCCCTGCATCTCCCATCTCTCTCTCCCCCCTGCATCTCCCCCCTGCATCTCCCATCTCTCTCCTCCCCCGCATCTCCCATCTCTCTCCCCCTGCATCTCCCATCTCTCTCCCCCCCTGCATCTTCCATCTTTCTCTCCTCCCCTGCATCTCCCATCTCTCTCTCCCCCCCTGCATCTCCCATCTCTCCCCCCCTGCATCTCCCATCATTCCCCCCCTGCATCTCCCATCTCTCCCCCCCTGCATCTCCCATCTCTCATCTCCCCCACCTGCATCTCCCATCTCTCTCTCCCCCCTGCATCTCCCATCCCCCCCTGCATCTCCCATCCCCCCCTGCATCTCCCATCTCCCACCCTGCATCTCCCATCTCTTCCCCCCTGCATCTCCCATCTCTCTCTCCCCCGCTGCATCTCCCATCTCTCCCCCGCTGCGTCTCGCATCACTCTCTCCCCCCCTGCATCTCCCATCTATCCCCCCTGCATCTCCCATCTCTCTCCCCCCGCATCTCCCATCTCTCTCTCCCCCCTGCATCTCCCATCTCTCTATCCCCATCTGCATCTCCCATCTCTCCCCCCCTGCATCTCCCATCATTCCCCCCCTGCATCTCCCATCTCTCCCCCCCTGCATCTCCCATCTCTCATCTCCCCCACCCTGCATCTCCCATCTCTTTCTCCCCCCATGCATCTCCCATCTCTCCCCCCCTGCATCTCCCATCTCTCATCTCCCCCACCTGCATCTCCCATCTCTCTCTCCCCCCCTGCATCTCCCATCTCTCCCCCCCTGCATCTCCCATCTCTCCCCCCCCTGCGTCTCCCATCTCTCCCCCCCTGCATCTCCCATCTCTCCCCCCCTGCATCTCCCATCTCTCCCCCCCTGCATCTCCCATCTCTCTCCTCCCCTGCATCTCCCATCTCTCTCCTCCCCTGCATCTCCCATCTCTCCCCCCTGCATCTCCCATCTCTCCCCCCCTGCATCTCCCATCTCTCTCCCCCCTGCATCTCCCATCTCTCTCTCCCCCTGCGTCTCCCATCTCTCTCTCCCCCCCTGCGTCTCCCATCTCTCTCTCCTCCCCTGCATCTCCCATCTCTCTCTCCCCCCTGCATCTCCCATCTCTCTCTCCCCCCTGCATCTCCCATCTCTCCCCCCCCTGCATCTCCCATCTCTCCCCCCTGCATCTCCCATATCTCTCCCCCCCTGCATCTCCCATCTCTCCCCCCTGCATCTCCCATCTCCCCCCCCTGCATCTCCCATCTCTCTCTCCTCCCTGCATCTCCCATCTCTCCCCCCTGCATCTCCCATCTCTCCCCCCCTGCATCTCCCATCTCTCCCCCCTGTATCTCCCATCTCTCCCCCCTGCATCTCCCATCTCTCTCCCCCCCCTGCATCTCCCATCTCTCTCCCCCCCTGCATCTCCCATCTCTCTCTCCCCCCCTGCATCTCACATCTCTCCCCCCTGCATCTCCCATCTCTCTCCCCCCTGCGTCTCTCATCTCTCTCCTCCCCTGCATCTCCCATGTCTCCCCCCCTGCATCTCCCATCTCTCCCCCCCTGCATCTCCCATCTCTCTCTCCCCCCTGCATCTCCCATCTCTCTTCCCCCTGCATCTCCCATCTCTCTCTCCCCCTGCGTCTCCCATCTCTCTCTCCCCCCCTGCGCCTCCCATCTCTCTCTCCTCCCCTGCATCTCCCATCTCTCCCCCTCTGCATCTCCCATCTCTCTCTCCCCCCCTGCATCTCCCATCTCTCTCCCCCCCTGCATCTCCCATCTCTCTCTCCCCCCTGCGTCTCCCATCTCTCTCTCCCCCCATGCATCTCCCATCTCTCTCCCCCCTGCATCTGCCATCTCTCAACCCCTGCATCTCCCATCTCTCTCTACCCCCCTGCATCTCCCATCTCTCTCTCCCCCCCTGCATCTCCCATCTCTCTCCCCCCCTGCATCTCCCATCTCTCTCCCCCCCTGCATCTCCCATCTCTCTCCCTCCCTGCATCTCCCATCTCTCTCTCCCCCCTGCATCTCCCATCTCTCCCCCCTGCATCTCCCATCTCTCTCCCCCCTGCGTCTCCCATCTCTCTCCCCCCCTGCATCTCCCATCTCTCCCCCCCTGCATCTCCCATCTCTCCCCCCTGCATCTCCCATCTCTCCCCCCCTGCATCTCCCATCTCTCCCCCCCTGCATCTCCCATCTCTCCCCCCCTGCATCTCCCATCTCTCCCCCCCTGCATCTCCCATCTCTCCCCCCTGCGTCTCCCATATCTCTCCCACTGCATCTCCCATCTCTCCCCCCCTGCATCTCTCATCTCCCCCCCTGCGTCTCCCATCTCTCTCTCCCCCCCTGCATCTCCCATCTCTCCCACCCTGCATCTCCCATCTCTCTCCCCCCTGCGTCTCCCATCTCTCTCCCCCCCTGCGTCTCCCATCTCTCTCTCCCCCCCTGCGTCTCCCATCTCCCCCCCCTGCATCTCCCATCTCTCTCCCCCCTGCATCTCCCATCTCTCTCCTCCCCTGAATCTCCCATCTCTCTCTCCCCCCCTGCATCTCCTATCTCTCCCCCCCTGCATCTCCCATCTCCCTCTCCCCCCTGCATCTCCCATCTCTCCCCCCTCTGCATCTCCCATCTCTCTCTCCCCCCTGCATCTCCCATCTCTCTCCCCCCTGCATCTCCCATCTCTCTCTCCCCCCCTGCATCTCCCATCTCTCCCCTGCATCTCCCATCTCTCTCTCCCCCCTGCATCTCCCCCCTGCATCTCCCATCTCTCTCCTCCCCCGCATCTCCCATCTCTCTCCCCCTGCATCTCCCATCTCTCTCCCCCCCCTGCATCTTCCATCTTTCTCTCCTCCCCTGCATCTCCCATCTCTCTCTCCCCCCCTGCATCTCCCATCTCTCATCTCCCCCACCTGCATCTCCCATCTCTCTCTCCCCCCTGCATCTCCCATCTCTCCCCCCTGCATCTCCCATCATTCCCCCCCTGCATCTCCCATCTCTCCCCCCCTGCATCTCACATCTCTCATCTCTCCCACCTGCATCTCCCATCTCTCTCTCCCCCCTGCATCTCCCATCCCCCCCTGCATCTCCCATCCCCCCCTGCATCTCCCATCTCCCCCCCTGCATCTCCCATCTCTTCCCCCCTGCATCTCCCATCTCTCTCTCCCCCGCTGCATCTCCCATCTCTCCCCCGCTGCGTCTCGCATCACTCTCTCCCCCCCTGCATCTCCCATCTATCCCCCCTGCATCTCTCATCTCTCTCCCCCCGCATCTCCCATCTCTCTCTCCCCCCTGCATCTCCCATCTCTCTCTCCCCATCTGCATCTCCCATCTCTCCCCCCCTGCATCTCCCATCATTCCCCCCCTGCATCTCCCATGTCTCCCCCCCTGCATCTCCCATCTCTCCCCCCCTGCATCTCCCATCTCTCTCTCCCCCCTGCATCTCCCATCTCTCTTCCCCCTGCATCTCCCATCTCTCTCTCCCCCCTGCATCTCCCATCTCTCTCTCCCCCCATGTATCTCCCATCTCTCTCCCCCCTGCATCTGCCATCTCTCCACCCCTGCATCTCCCATCTCTCTCTACCCCCCTGCATCTCCCATCTCTCTCCCCCCCCCTGCATCTCCCATCTCTCTCTCCCCCCTGCATCTCCCATCTCTCCCCTGCATCTCCCATCTCTCTCTCCCCCCTGCATCTCCCCCCTGCATCTCCCATCTCTCTCCTCCCCCGCATCTCCCATCTCTCTCCCCCTGCATCTCCCATCTCTCTCCCCCCCCTGCATCTTCCATCTTTCTCTCCTCCCCTGCATCTCCCATCTCTCTCTCCCCCCCTGCATCTCCCATCTCTCATCTCCCCCACCTGCATCTCCCATCTCTCTCTCCCCCCTGCATCTCCCATCTCTCCCCCCCTGCATCTCCCATCATTCCCCCCCTGCATCTCCCATCTCTCCCCCTCTGCATCTCCCATCTCTCATCTCCCCCACCTGCATCTCCCATCTCTCTCTCCCCCCTGCATCTCCCATCCCCCCCTGCATCTCCCATCCCCCCCTGCATCTCCCATCTCCCCCTCTGCATCTCCCATCTCTTCCCCCCTGCATCTCCCATCTCTCTCTCCCCCGCTGCATCTCCCATCTCTCCCCCGCTGCGTCTCGCATCACTCTCTCCCCCCCTGCATCTCCCATCTATCCCCCCCTGCATCTCCCATCTCTCTCCCCCCCGCATCTCCCATCTCTCTCTCCCCCCTGCATCTCACATCTCTCTCCCCATCTGCATCTCCCATCTCTCCCCCCCTGCATCTCCCATCATTCCCCCCCTGCATCTCCCATCTCTCCCCCCCTGCATCTCCCATCTCTCATCTCCCCCCCCCTGCATCTCCCATCTCTTTCTCCCCCCATGCATCTCCCATCTCTCCCTCCCTGCATCTCCCATCTCTCATCTCCCCCACCTGCATCTCCCATCTCTCTCTCCCCCCCTGCATCTCCCATCTCTCCCCCCCTGCATCTCCCATCTCTCCCCCCCCTGCGTCTCCCATCTCTCCCCCCCTGCATCTCCCATCTCTCCCCCCCTGCATCTCCCATCTCTCCCCCCCTGTATCTCCCATCTCTCTCCTCCCCTGCATCTCCCATCTCTCTCCTCCCCTGCATCTCCCATCTCTCCCCCCTGCATCTCCCATCTCTCCCCCCCTGCATCTCCCATCTCTCTCCCCCCTGCATCTCCCATCTCTCTCTCCCCCTGCGTCTCCCATCTCTCTCTCCCCCCCTGCGTCTCCCATCTCTCTCTCCTCCCCTGCATCTCCCATCTCTATCTCCCCCCTGCATCTCCCATCTCTCTCTCCCCCCTGCATCTCCCATCTCTCCCCCCCCTGCATCTCCCATCTCTCCCCCCGGCATCTCCCATCTCTCTCCCCCCCTGCATCTCCCATCTCTCCCCCCTGCATCTCCCATCTCCCCCCCCTGCATCTCCCATCTCTCTCTCCTCCCTGCATCTCCCATCTCTCCCCCCTGCATCTCCCATCTCTCCCCCCCTGCATCTCTCATCTCTCCCCCCCTGCATCTCCCATCTCTCCCCCCTGCATCTCCCATCTCTCTCCCCCCCCTGCATCTCCCATCTCTCTCCCCCCCTGCATCTCCCATCTCTCTCTCCCCCCCTGCATCTCACATCTCTCCCCCCTGCATCTCCCATCTCTCTCCCCCCTGCGTCTCCCATCTCTCTCCCCCCCTGCATCTCCCATGTCTCCCCCCCTGCATCTCCCATCTCTCCCCCCCTGCATCTCCCATCTCTCCCCCTGCATCTCCCATCTCTCCCCCCCTGCATCTCCCATCTCTCCCCCCTGCATCTCCCATCTCTCCCCCCCTGCGTCTCACATCTCTCTCCCCCTGCATCTCCCATCTCTCCCCCCCTGCATCTCCCATCTCCCCCCCTGTGTCTCCCATCTCTCTCTCCCCCCTGCATCTCCCATCTCTCCCCCCCTGCATCTCCCATCTCTCTCCCCCCCTGCGTCTCCCATCTCTCTCCCCCCTGCGTCTCCCATCTCTCCCCCCCTGCGTCTCCCATCTCCCCCCCTGCATCTCCCATCTCTCTCCCCCCTGCATCTCCCATCTCTCTCCTCCCCTGCATCTCCCATCTCTCTCTCCCCCCCTGCATCTCCCATCTCTCCCCCCTGCATCTCCCATCTCCCTCTCCCCCCCTGCATCTCCCATCTCTCCCCCTCTGCATCTCCCATCTCTCTCTCCCCCCCTGCATCTCCCATCTCTCTCCCCCCCTGCATCTCCCATCTCTCTCTCCCCCCTGCGTCTCCCATCTCTCTCTCCCCCCATGCATCTCCCATCTCTCTCCCCCCTGCATCTGCCATCTCTCCACCCCTGCATCTCCCATCTCTCTCTACCCCCCTGCATCTCCCATCTCTCTCTCCCCCCCTTCATCTCCCATCTCTCTCTCCCCCCCTGCATCTCCCATCTCTCCCCTGCATCTCCCATCTCTCTCTCCCCCCTGCATCTCCCCCCTGCATCTCCCCCCTGCATCTCCCATCTCTCTCCTCCCCCGCATCTCCCATCTCTCTCCCCCTGCATCTCCCATCTCTCTCCCCCCCTGCATCTTCCATATTTCTCTCCTCCCCTGCATCTCCCATCTCTCTCTCCCCCCTGCGTCTCCCATCTCTCTCTCCCCCCCTGCATCTCCCATCTCTCCCCCCCTGCATCTCCCATCTCTCTCCCCCCCTGCGTCTCCCATCTCTCTCCCCCCCTGCGTCTCCCATCTCTCTCTCCCCCCCTGCGTCTCCCATCTCCCCCCCCTGCATCTCCCATCTCTCTCCCCCCTGCATCTCGCATCTCTCTCCTCCCCTGCATCTCCCATCTCTCTCTCCCCCCCTGCATCTCCCATCTCTCCCCCCCTGCATCTCCCATCTCCCTCTCCCCCCCTGCATCTCCCATCTCTCCCCCCTCTGCATCTCCCATCTCTCTCTCCCCCCCTGCATCTCCCATCTCTCTCCCTCCCTGCATCTCCCATCTCTCTCTCCCCCCTGCGTCTCCCATCTCTCTCTCCCCCCATGCATCTCCCATCTCTCTCCCCCCTGCATCTGCCATCTCTCCACCCCTGCATCTCCCATCTCTCTCTCCCCCCCTGCATCTCCCATCTCTCTCTCCCCCCCTGCATCTCCCATCTCTCTCTCCCCCCCTGCATCTCCCATCTCTCCCCTGCATCTCCCATCTCTCTCTCCCCCCTGCATCTCCCATCTCTCTCCTCCCCCGCATCTCCCATCTCTCTCCCCCTGCATCTCCCATCTCTCTCCCCCCCTGCATCTTCCATATTTCTCTCCTCCCCTGCATCTCCCATCTCTCTCTCCCCCCTGCATCTCCCATCTCTCTCTCCCCCCTGCATCTCCCATCTCTCATCTCCCCCACCTGCATCTCCCATCTCTCTCTCCCCTTGCATCTCCCATCTCTCTCTCCCCCTGCATCTCCCATCATTCCCCCCCTGCAACTCCCATCTCTCCCCCCTGCATCTCCCATCTCTCATCTCCCCCACCTGCATCTCCCATCTCTCTCTCCCCCCCTGCATCTCCCATCTCTCTCCCCCCTGCATCTCCCATCTCTCTCTCCCACCTGCATCTCCCATCTCTCTCTCCCCCCATGCATCTCCCATCTCTCTCCCCCCTGCATCTCCCATCTCTCTCTCCCACCTGCATCTCCCATCTCTCTCTCCCCCCATGCATCTCCCATCTCTCTCCCCCCTGCATCTGCCATCTCTCCACCCCTGCATCTCCCATCTCTCTCTACCCCCTGCATCTCCCATCTCTCTCTCCCCCCTGCATCTCCCATCTCTCTCTCCCCCCCTGCATCTCCCATCTCTCCCCTGCATCTCCCATCTCTCTCTCCCCCCTGCATCTCCCCCCTGCATCTCCCATATCTCTCCTCCCCCGCATCTCCCATCTCTCTCCCCCTGCATCTCCCATCTCTCTCCCCCCCCTGCATCTTCCATCTTTCTCTCCTCCCCTGCATCTCCCATCTCTCTCTCCCCCCCTGCATCTCCCATCTCTCATCTCCCCCACCTGCATCTCCCATCTCTCTCTCCCCCCTGCATCTCCCATCTCTCCCCCCCTGCATCTCCCATCATTCACCCCCTGCATCTCCCATCTCTCCCCCCCTGCATCTCCCATCTCTCATCTCCCCCACCTGCATCTCCCATCTCTCTCTCCCCCCTGCATCTCCCATCCCCCCCTGCATCTCCCATCCCCCCCTGCATCTCCCATCTCCCCCCCTGCGTCTCCCATCTCTCTCTCCCCCCCTGCATCTCCCATCTCTCCCCCCCTGCATCTCCCATCTCTCTCCCCCCCTGCGTCTCCCATCTCTCTCCCCCCTGCGTCTCCCATCTCTCTCTCCCCCCCTGCGTCTCCCATCTCCCCCCCTGCATCTCCCATCTCTCTCCCCTCTGCATCTCCCATCTCTCTCCTCCCCTGCATCTTCCATATTTCTCTCCTCCCCTGCATCTCCCATCTCTTTCTCCCCCCCTGCATCTCCCATCTCTCATCTCCCCCACCTGCATCTCCCATCTCTCTCTCCCCCCTGCATCTCCCATCTCTCTCTCCCCCCTGCATCTCCCATCTCTCTCTCCCCCTGCATCTCCCATCATTCCCCCCCTGCATCTCCCATCTCTCCCCCCTGCATCTCCCATCTCTCATCTCCCCCACCTGCATCTCCCATCTCTCTCTCCCCCCCTGCATCTCCTATCTCTCCCCCCCTGCATCTCCCATCCCCCCCTGCATCTCCCATCTCCCCCCCTGCATCTCCCATCTCTTCCCCCCTGCATCTCCCATCTCTCTCTCCCCCGCTGCATCTCCCATCTCTCCCCCGCTGCGTCTCCCATCACTCTCTCCCCCCCTGCATCTCCCATCTATCCCCCCCTGCATCTCCCATCTCTCTCCCCCCGCATCTCCCATCTCTCTCTCCCCCCCTGCATCTCCCATCTCTCTCTCCCCCCCTGCATCTCCCATCTCTCCCCCCCTGCATCTCCCATCTCTCTCTCCCCCATGCATCTCCCATCTCTCTCCCCCCTGCATCTCCCATCTCTCCCCCCCTGCATCTCCCATCTCTCCCCCCCTGCATCTCCCATCTCTCCCCCCCTGCATCTCCCATCTCTCTCTCCCCCTGCATCTCCCATCTCTCCCCCCTTCTTCTCCCATCTCTCCCCCCTGCATTTCCCATCTCTCTCTCCCCCCTGCATCTCCCATCTCTCCCCCCCCCCTGCATCTCCCATCTCTCCCCCCTGCATCTCCAAACTCTCTCCCCCCCCTGCATCTCCCATCTCTCCCCCCTGCATCTCCCATCTCTCTCTCCCCCCCTGCAACTCCCATCTCTCCCCCCCTGCATCTCCCATCTCCCTCTCCCCCCCTGCATCTCCCATCTCTCCCCCCTCTGCATCTCCCATCTCTCTCTCCCCCCCTGCATCTCCCATCTCTCTCCCTCCCTGCATCTCCCATCTCTCTCTCCCCCCTGCGTCTCCCATCTCTCTCTCCCCCCATGCATCTCCCATCTCTCTCCCCCCTGCATCTGCCATCTCTCCACCCCTGCATCTCCCATCTCTCTCTCCCCCCCTGCATCTCCCATCTCTCTCTCCCCCCCTGCATCTCCCATCTCTCTCTCCCCCCCTGCATCTCCCATCTCTCCCCTGCATCTCCCATCTCTCTCTCCCCCCTGCATCTCCCCCCTGCATCTCCCATCTCTCTCCTCCCCCGCATCTCCCATCTCTCTCCCCCTGCATCTCCCATCTCTCTCCCCCCCTGCATCTTCCATATTTCTCTCCTCCCCTGCATCTCCCATCTCTCTCTCCCCCCCTGCATCTCCCATCTCTCATCTCCCCCACCTGCATCTCCCATCTCTCTCTCCCCCCTGCATCTCCCATCTCTCTCTCCCCCTGCATCTCCCATCATTCCCCCCCTGCATCTCCCATCTCTCCCCCCTGCATCTCCCATCTCTCATCTCCCCCACCTGCATCTCCCATCTCTCTCTCCCCCCCTGCATCTCCTATCTCTCCCCCCCTGCATCTCCCATCCCCCCCTGCATCTCCCATCTCCCCCCCTGCATCTCCCATCTCTTCCCCCCTGCATCTCCCATCTCTCTCTCCCCCGCTGCATCTCCCATCTCTCCCCCGCTGCGTCTCCCATCACTCTCCCCCCCTGCATCTCCCATCTATCCCCCCCTGCATCTCCCATCTCTCTCTCCCCCCCGCATCTCCCATCTCTCTCTCCCCCCCTGCATCTCCCATCTCTCTCTCCCCCCCTGCATCTCCCATCTCTCCCCCCCTGCATCTCCCATCTCTCTCTCCCCCATGCATCTCCCATCTCTCTCCCCCCTGCATCTCCCATCTCTCCCCCCCTGCATCTCCCATCTCTCCCCCCCTGCATCTCCCATCTCTCCCCCCCTGCATCTCCCATCTCTCTCTCCCCCTGCATCTCCCATCTCTCCCCCCTGCATCTCCCATCTCTCCCCCCTGCATTTCCCATCTCTCTCTCCCCCCTGCATCTCCCATCTCTCCCCCCCCTGCATCTCCCATCTCTCCCCCCTGCATCTCCCATCTCTCTCCCCCCCCTGCATCTCCCATCTCTCCCCCCTGCATCTCCCATCTCCCCCCCCTGCATCTCCCATCTCTCTCTCCTCCCTGCATCTCCCATCTCTCCCCCCTGCATCTCCCATCTCTCCCCCCCTGCATCTCCCATCTCTCCCCCCCTGCATCTCCCATATCTCTCCCCCCCTGCATCTCCCATCTCTCTCCCCCCCTGCATCTCCCATCTCTCTCCCTCCCTGCATCTCCCATCTCTCTCTCCCCCCCTGCATCTCCCATCTCTCCCCCCTGCATCTCCCATCTCTCTCCCCCCTGCGTCTCCCATCTCTCTCCCCCCCTGCATCTCCCATCTCTCCCCCCCTGCATCTCCCATCTCTCCCCCCCTGCATCTCCCATCTCTCCCCCCTGCATCTCCCATCTCTCCCCCCTGCATCTCCCATCTCCACCCCCTGCATCTCCCATCTCTCCCCCCTGCATCTCCCATCTCTCCCCCCTGCATCTCCCATCTCCACCCCCTGCATCTCCCATCTCTCCCCCCCTGCATCTCCCATCTCTCCCCCCTGCGTCTCCCATCTCTCTCCCCCTGCATCTCCCATCTCTCCCCCCCCTGCATCTCCCATCTCCCCCCCTGCGTCTCCCATCTCTCTCTCCCCCCCTGCATCTCCCATCTCTCCCACCCTGCATCTCCCATCTCTCTCCCCCCTGCATCTCCCATCTCTCTACCCCCCTGCGTCTCCCATCTCTCTCTCCCCCCCTGCGTCTCCCATCTCCCCCCCCTGCATCTCCCATCTCTCTCCCCCCTGCATCTCCCATCTCTCTCCTCCCCTGCATCTCCCATCTCTCTCTCCCCCCCTGCATCTCCCATCTCTCCCCCCCTGCATCTCCCATCTCCCTCTCCTCCCCTGCATCTCCCATCTCTCCCCCCTCTGCATCTCCCATCTCTCTCTCCCCCCCTGCATCTCCCATCTCTCTCCCCCCTGCATCTCCCATCTCTCTCTCCCCCCTGCATCTCCCATCTCTCTCTCCCCCCATGCATCTCCCATCTCTCTCCCCCCTGCATCTGCCATCTCTCCACCCCTGCATCTCCCATCTCTCTCTACCCCCCTGCATCTCCCATCTCTCTCTCCCCCCTGCATCTCCCATCTCTCTCTCCCCCCTGCATCTCCCATCTCTCCCCTGCATCTCCCATCTCTCTCTCCCCCCTGCATCTCCACCCTGCATCTCCCATCTCTCTCCTCCCCCGCATCTCCCATCTCTCTCCCCCTGCATCTCCCATCTCTCTCCCCCCCCTGCATCTTCCATCTTTCTCTCCTCCCCTGCATCTCCCATCTCTCTCTCCCCCCCTGCATCTCCCATCTCTCATCTCCCCCACCTGCATCTCCCATCTCTCTCTCCCCCCTGCATCTCCCATCTCTCCCCCCCTGCATCTCCCATCATTCCCCCCCTGCATCTCCCATCTCTCCCCCCCTGCATCTCCCATCTCTCATCTCCCCCACCTGCATCTCCCATCTCTCTCTCCCCCCTGCATCTCCCATCCCCCCCTGCATCTCCCATCCCCCCCTGCATCTCCCATCTCCCCCCCTGCATCTCCCATCTCTTCCCCCCTGCATCTCCCATCTCTCTCTCCCCCGCTGCATCTCCCATCTCTCCCCCGCTGCGTCTCGCATCACTCTCTCCCCCCCTGCATCTCCCATCTATCCCCCCCTGCATCTCCCATCTCTCTCCCCCCCGCATCTCCCATCTCTCTCTCCCCCCTGCATCTCCCATCTCTCTCTCCCCATCTGCATCTCCCATCTCTCCCCCCCTGCATCTCCCATCATTCCCCCCCTGCATCTCCCATCCCCCCCTGCATCTCCCATCTCCCCCCCTGCATCTCCCATCTCTTCCCCCCTGCATCTCCCATCTCTCTCTCCCCCGCTGCATCTCCCATCTCTCCCCCGCTGCGTCTCCCATCACTCTCTCCCCCCCTGCATCTCCCATCTATCCCCCCCTGCATCTCCCATATCTCTCCCCCCGCATCTCCCATCTCTCTCTCCCCCCTGCATCTCCCATCTCTCTCTCCCCCCCTGCATCTCCCATCTCTCCCCCCCTGTATCTCCCATCTCTCTCTCCCCCATGCATCTCCCATCTCTCTCCCCCCCTGCATCTCCCATCTCTCCCCCCCTGCATCTCCCATCTCTCCCCCCTGCATCTCCCATCTCTCCCCCCCTGCATCTCCCATCTCTCTCTCCCCCTGCATCTCCCATCTCTCCCCCCTGCATCTCCCATCTCTCCCCCCTGCATCTCCCATCTCTCTCTCCCCCTGCATCTCCCATCTCTATCTCCCCCTGCGTCTCCCATCTCTCTCTCCCCCTGCGTCTCCCATCTCTCTCTCCCCCTGCATCTCCCATCTCTCCCCCCCTGCATCTCCCATCTCTCTCCCCCCCCTGCGTCTCCCATCTCTCTCTCCCCCTGCATCTCCCATCTCTCTCTCCCCCCTGCATCTCCCATCTCTCCCCCCCTGCATCTCCCATCTCTCTCCCCCCCCTGCATCTCCCATCTCTCCCTCCCTGCATCTCCCATCTCTCCCCCCCTGCATCTCCCATCTCTCCCCCCTGCATCACCCATCTCTCCCCCCTACATCTCCCATCTCTCTCTCCCCCATGCATCTCCCATCTCTCCCCCCTGCATCTCCCATCTCTCCCCCCCTGCATCTCCCATCTCTCTCTCCCCCTGCATCTCCCATCTCTCTCTCCCCCTGCGTCTCCCATCTCTCCCCCCCTGCATCTCCCATCTCTCTCTCCCCCTGCATCTCCCATCTCTCCCCCCTGCATCTCCCATCTCTCCCCCCCTGCATCTCCCATCTCTCTCTCCCCCTGCATCTCCCATCTCTCCCCCCCTGCATCTCCCATCTCTCTCTCCCCCTGCATCTCCCATCTCTCCCCCCTGCATCTCCCATCTCTCTCTCCCCCTGCATCTCCCATCTCTCTCTCCCCCTGCATCTCCCATCTCTCTCTCCCCCTGCGTCTCCCATCTCTCTCTCCCCCTACATCTCCCATCTCTCCCCCCCTGCATCTCCCATCTCTCTCCCCCCCTGCGTCTCCCATCTCTCTCTCCCCCTGCATCTCCCATCTCTCTCTCTCCCCCTGCATCTCCCATCTCTCCCCCCCTGCATCTCCCATCTCTCTCCCCCCCCCTGCATCTCCCATCTCTCCCTCCCTGCATCTCCCATCTCTCCCCCCTGCATCTCCCATCTCTCCCCCCTGCATCTCCCATCTCTCCCCCCTACATCTCCCATCTCTCAATCCCCCATGCATCTCCCATCTCTCTCCCCCCCTGCATCTCCCATCTCTCCCCCCCTACATCTCCTATCTCTCCCCCCCTGCATCTCCCATCTCTCCCCCCCTGCATCTCCCATCTCTCTCTCCCCCTGCATCTCCCATCTCTCTCTCCCCCTGCGTCTCCCATCTCTCTCTCCCCCTGCATCTCCCATCTCTCCCCTCCTGCATCTCCCATCTCTCTCTCCCCCATGCATCTCCCATCTCTCTCCCCCCCTGCGTCTCCCATCTCTCCCCCCCTGCATCTCCCATCTCTCCCCCCCTGCATCTCCCATCTCTCCCCCCTGCATCTCCCATCTCTCTCTCCCCCTGCATCTCCCATCTCTCCCCCCTGCATCTCCCATCTCTCCCCCCCTGCATCTCCCATCTCTCTCTCCCCCTGCATCTCCCATCTCTCTCTCCCCCTGCGTCTCCCATCTCTCTCTCCCCCTGCATCTCCCATCTCTCCCCCCTGCATCTCCCATCTCTCTCTCCCCCCTGCATCTCCCATCTCTCCCCCCCCTGCATCTCCCATCTCTCTCCCCCCCTGCATCTCCCATCTCTCCCTCCCTGCATCTCCCATCTCTACCCCCTGCATCTCCCATCTCTCTCCCCTGCATCTCCCATCTCTCCCCCCTACATCTCCCATCTCTCTCTCCCCCCTGCGTTTCCCATCTCTCTCTCCCCCCCTGCGTCTCCCATCTCTCTCTCCTCCCCTGCATCTCCCATCTCTCTCTCCCCCCTGCATCTCCCATCTCTCTCTCCCCCCTGCGTCTCCCATCTCTCTCTCCCCCTGCATCTCCCATCTCTCCCCCCCTGCATCTCCCATCTCTCCGTCCCTGCATCTCCCATCTCTCCGTCCCTGCATCTCCCATCTCTCCCCCCCCTGCATCTCCCATCTCTCTCTCCTCCCCTGCATCTCCCATCTCTCCCTCCCCCTGCATCTCCCATCTCTCTCTCCCCCCTGCTTCTCCCATCTCTCCCCCCCTGCATCTCCCATCTCTCCCCCCCTGCATCTCCCATCTCTCCCCCCCTGCATCTCCCATCTCTCCCCCCCTGCATCTCCCATCTCTCCCCCCCCTGCATCTTCCATCTATCTCTCCCCCCTGCGTCTCCCATCTCTCTCTCCCCCCCTGCGTCTCCCATCTCTCCCCCCCTGCGTCTCCCATCTCTCTCTCCTCCCCTGCATCTCCCATCTCTCCCTCCCCCTGCATCTCCCATCTCTCTCTCCCCCCCTGCATCTCCCATCTCTCCCTCCCCCTGCATCTCCCATCTCTCTCTCCCCCCCTGCATCTCCCATCTCTCCCCCCCCTTCATCTCCCATCTCTCCCCCCCCTGCATCTCCCACCTCTCCCCCCCTGCATCTCCCATCTCTCCCCCCCCTGCATCTCCCATCTCTCTCTCCCCTGCATCTCCCATCTCTCCCCCCTTGCATCTCCCATCTCTCCCCCCTACATCTCCCATCTCTCTCTCCCCCCTGCGTTTCCCATCTCTCTCTCCCCCCCTGCGTCTCCCATCTCTCTCTCCTCCCCTGCATCTCCCATCTCTCTCCCCCCTGCATCTCCCATCTCTCTCTCCCCCCTGCGTCTCCCATCTCTCTCTCCCCCTGCATCTCCCATCTCCCCCAACCCCTGCATGTCCCATCTCTCCGTCCCTGAATCTCCCATCTCTCCGTCCCTGCATCTCCCATCTCTCCCCCCCCTGCATCTCCCATCTCTCTCTCCTCCCCTGCATCTCCCATCTCTCCCCCCCCTGCATCTCCCATCTCTCCCCCCTGCATCTCCCACCTCTCCCCCCCTGCATCTCCCATCTCTCTCTCCTCCCCTGCGTCTCCCATCTCTCTCTCCCCCTGCATCTCCCATCTCTCCCCCCTGCATCTCCCATCTCTCTCTCCCCCCTGCATCTCCCATCTCTCCCCCCCCTGCATCTCCCATCTCTCTCCCTGCATCTCCCATCTCTACCCCCTGCATCTCCCATCTCTCCCCCCTGCATCTCCCATCTCTCCCCCCTACATCTCCCATCTCTCTCTCCCCCCTGCGTTTCCCATCTCTCTCTCCCCCCCTGCGTCTCCCATCTCTCTCTCCTCCCCTGCATCTCCCATCTCTCTCTCCCCCCTGCATCTCCCATCTCTCTCTCCCCCCTGCGTCTCCCATCTCTCTCTCCCCCTGCATCTCCCATCTCTCCCCCCCTGCATCTCCCATCTCTCCGTCCCTGCATCTCCCATCTCTCCGTCCCTGCATCTCCCATCTCTCCCCCCCCTGCATCTCCCATCTCTCTCTCCTCCCCTGCATCTCCCATCTCTCCCTCCCCCTGCATCTCCCATTTCTCTCTCCCCCCTGCTTCTCCCATCTCTCCCCCCCTGCATCTCCCATCTCTCCCCCCCTGCATCTCCCATCTCTCCCCCCCTGCATCTCCCATCTCTCCCCCCCTGCATCTCCCATCTCTCCCCCCCCTGCATCTTCCATCTATCTCTCCCCCCTGCGTCTCCCATCTCTCTCTCCCCCCCTGCGTCTCCCATCTCTCCCCCCCTGCGTCTCCCATCTCTCTCTCCTCCCCTGCATCTCCCATCTCTCCCTCCCCCTGCATCTCCCATCTCTCTCTCCCCCCCTGCATCTCCCATCTCTCCCTCCCCCTGCATCTCCCATCTCTCTCTCCCCCCCTGCATCTCCCATCTCTCCCCCCCCTTCATCTCCCATCTCTCCCCCCCCTGCATCTCCCATCTCTCCCCCCCTGCATCTCCCATCTCTCCCCCCCCCCCTGCATCTCCCATCTCTCTCTCCCCTGCATCTCCCATCTCTCCCCCCCTGCATCTCCCATGTCTCCCCCCCTGCATCTCCCATCTCTCCCCCCTGCATCTCCCACCTCTCCCCCCCTGCATCTCCAATCTCTCTCTCCTCCCCTGCATCTCCCATCTCTCCCTCCCCTGCATCTCCCATCTCTCCCCCCCTGCATCTCCCATCTCTCCCCCCCTGCATCTCCCATCTCTCCCCCCTGCGTCTCCCATCTCTCTCCCCCCCCTGCATCTCCCATCTCTCCCCCCTGCATCACCCCCTGCATCTCCCATCTCTCCCCCCCTGGATCTCCCATCTCTCCCCCCCTGCATCTTCCATCTCTCTCCCCCCTGCATCTCCCATCTCTCCCCCCCCCCTGCATCTCCCATCTCTCCCCCCCTGCATCTCCCATCTCTCTCTCCCCCTGCATCTCCCATCTCTCTCTCCCCCTGCGTCTCCCATCTCTCTCTCCCCCTGCATCTCCCATCTCTCCCCTCCTGCATCTCCCATCTCTCTCTCCCCCATGCATCTCCCATCTCTCTCCCCCCCTGCGTCTCCCATCTCTCCCCCCCTGCATCTCCCATCTCTCCCCCCCTGCATCTCCCATCTCTCCCCCCTGCATCTCCCATCTCTCTCTCCCCCTGCATCTCCCATCTCTCCCCCCTGCATCTCCCATCTCTCCCCCCCTGCATCTCCCATCTCTCTCTCCCCCTGCATCTCCCATCTCTCTCTCCCCCTGCGTCTCCCATCTCTCTCTCCCCCTGCATCTCCCATCTCTCCCCCCTGCATCTCCCATCTCTCTCTCCCCCCTGCATCTCCCATCTCTCCCCCCCCCTGCATCTCCCATCTCTCTCCCCCCCTGCATCTCCCATCTCTCCCTCCCTGCATCTCCCATCTCTACCCCCTGCATCTCCCATCTCTCTCCCCTGCATCTCCCATCTCTCCCCCCTACATCTCCCATCTCTCTCTCCCCCCTGCGTTTCCCATCTCTCTCTCCCCCCCTGCGTCTCCCATCTCTCTCTCCTCCCCTGCATCTCCCATCTCTCTCTCCCCCCTGCATCTCCCATATCTCTCTCCCCCCTGCGTCTCCCATCTCTCTCTCCCCCTGCATCTCCCATCTCTCCCCCCCTGCATCTCCCATCTCTCCGTCCCTGCATCTCCCATCTCTCCGTCCCTGCATCTCCCATCTCTCCCCCCCCTGCATCTCCCATCTCTCTCTCCTCCCCTGCATCTCCCATCTCTCCCTCCCCCTGCATCTCCCATCTCTCTCCCCCCTGCTTCTCCCATCTCTCCCCCCCTGCATCTCCCATCTCTCCCCCCCTGCATCTCCCATCTCTCCCCCCCTGCATCTCCCATCTCTCCCCCCCTGCATCTCCCATCTCTCCCCCCCCTGCATCTTCCATCTATCTCTCCCCCCTGCGTCTCCCATCTCTCTCTCCCCCCCTGCGTCTCCCATCTCTCCCCCCCTGCGTCTCCCATCTCTCTCTCCTCCCCTGCATCTCCCATCTCTCCCTCCCCCTGCATCTCCCATCTCTCTCTCCCCCCCTGCATCTCCCATCTCTCCCTCCCCCTGCATCTCCCATCTCTCTCTCCCCCCCTGCATCTCCCATCTCTCCCCCCCCTTCATCTCCCATCTCTCCCCCCCCTGCATCTCCCACCTCTCCCCCCCTGCATCTCCCATCTCTCCCCCCCCTGCATCTCCCATCTCTCTCTCCCCTGCATCTCCCATCTCTCCCCCCCTGCATCTCCCACCTCTCCCCCCCTGCATCTCCCACCTCTCCCCCCCTGCATCTCCCATCTCTCTCTCCTCCCCTGCGTCTCCCATCTCTCTCTCCCCCTGCATCTCCCATCTCTCCCCCCTGCATCTCCCATCTCTCTCTCCCCCCTGCATCTCCCATCTCTCCCCCCCCTGCATCTCCCATCTCTCTCCCTGCATCTCCCATCTCTACCCCCTGCATCTCCCATCTCTCCCCCCTGCATCTCCCATCTCTCCCCCCTACATCTCCCATCTCTCTCTCCCCCCTGCGTTTCCCATCTCTCTCTCCCCCCCTGCGTCTCCCATCTCTCTCTCCTCCCCTGCATCTCCCATCTCTCTCTCCCCCCTGCATCTCCCATCTCTCTCTCCCCCCTGCGTCTCCCATCTCTCTCTCCCCCTGCATCTCCCATCTCTCCCCCCCTGCATCTCCCATCTCTCCGTCCCTGCATCTCCCATCTCTCCGTCCCTGCATCTCCCATCTCTCCCCCCCCTGCATCTCCCATCTCTCTCTCCTCCCCTGCATCTCCCATCTCTCCCTCCCCCTGCATCTCCCATCTCTCTCTCCCCCCTGCTTCTCCCATCTCTCCCCCCTGCATCTCCCATCTCTCCCCCCCTGCATCTCCCATCTCTCCCCCCCTGCATCTCCCATCTCTCCCCCCCTGCATCTCCCATCTCTCCCCCCCCTGCATCTTCCATCTATCTCTCCCCCCTGCGTCTCCCATCTCTCTCTCCCCCCCTGCGTCTCCCATCTCTCCCCCCCTGCGTCTCCCATCTCTCTCTCCTCCCCTGCATCTCCCATCTCTCCCTCCCCCTGCATCTCCCATCTCTCTCTCCCCCCCTGCATCTCCCATCTCTCCCTCCCCCTGCATCTCCCATCTCTCTCTCCCCCCCTGCATCTCCCATCTCTCCCCCCCCTTCATCTCCCATCTCTCCCCCCCCTGCATCTCCCATCTCTCCCCCCCTGCATCTCCCATCTCTCCCCCCCCCCTGCATCTCCCATCTCTCTCTCCCCTGCATCTCCCATCTCTCCCCCCCTGCATCTCCCATGTCTCCCCCCCTGCATCTCCCATCTCTCCCCCTGCATCTCCCACCTCTCCCCCCCTGCATCTCCAATCTCTCTCTCCTCCCCTGCATCTCCCATCTCTCCCTCCCCTGCATCTCCCATCTCTCCCCCCCTGCATCTCCCATCTCTCCCCCCCTGCATCTCCCATCTCTCCCCCCTGCGTCTCCCATCTCTCTCCCCCCCCTGCATCTCCCATCTCTCCCCCCTGCATCACCCCCTGCATCTCCCATCTCTCCCCCCCTGGATCTCCCATCTCTCCCCCCCTGCATCTTCCATCTCTCTCCCCCCTGCATCTCCCATCTCTCCCCCCCCCCTGCATCTCCCATCTCTCCCCCCCTGCATCTCCCATCTCTCTCTCCCCCTGCATCTCCCATCTCTCTCTCCCCCTGCGTCTCCCATCTCTCTCTCCCCCTGCATCTCCCATCTCTCCCCTCCTGCATCTCCCATCTCTCTCTCCCCCATGCATCTCCCATCTCTCTCCCCCCCTGCGTCTCCCATCTCTCCCCCCCTGCATCTCCCATCTCTCCCCCCCTGCATCTCCCATCTCTCCCCCCTGCATCTCCCATCTCTCTCTCCCCCTGCATCTCCCATCTCTCCCCCCTGCATCTCCCATCTCTCCCCCCCTGCATCTCCCATCTCTCTCTCCCCCTGCATCTCCCATCTCTCTCTCCCCCTGCGTCTCCCATCTCTCTCTCCCCCTGCATCTCCCATCTCTCCCCCCTGCATCTCCCATCTCTCTCTCCCCCCTGCATCTCCCATCTCTCCCCCCCCTTCATCTCCCATCTCTCTCCCCCCCTGCATCTCCCATCTCTCCCTCCCTGCATCTCCCATCTCTACCCCCTGCATCTCCCATCTCTCTCCCCTGCATCTCCCATCTCTCCCCCCTACATCTCCCATCTCTCTCTCCCCCCTGCGTTTCCCATCTCTCTCTCCCCCCCTGCGTCTCCCATCTCTCTCTCCTCCCCTGCATCTCCCATCTCTCTCTCCCCCCTGCATCTCCCATATCTCTCTCCCCCCTGCGTCTCCCATCTCTCTCTCCCCCTGCATCTCCCATCTCTCCCCCCCTGCATCTCCCATCTCTCCGTCCCTGCATCTCCCATCTCTCCGTCCCTGCATCTCCCATCTCTCCCCCCCCTGCATCTCCCATCTCTCTCTCCTCCCCTGCATCTCCCATCTCTCCCTCCCCCTGCATCTCCCATCTCTCTCCCCCCTGCTTCTCCCATCTCTCCCCCCCTGCATCTCCCATCTCTCCCCCCCTGCATCTCCCATCTCTCCCCCCCTGCATCTCCCATCTCTCCCCCCCTGCATCTCCCATCTCTCCCCCCCCTGCATCTTCCATCTATCTCTCCCCCCTGCGTCTCCCATCTCTCTCTCCCCCCCTGCGTCTCCCATCTCTCCCCCCCTGCGTCTCCCATCTCTCTCTCCTCCCCTGCATCTCCCATCTCTCCCTCCCCCTGCATCTCCCATCTCTCTCTCCCCCCCTGCATCTCCCATCTCTCCCTCCCCCTGCATCTCCCATCTCTCTCTCCCCCCCTGCATCTCCCATCTCTCCCCCCCCTTCATCTCCCATCTCTCCCCCCCCTGCATCTCCCACCTCTCCCCCCCTGCATCTCCCATCTCTCCCCCCCCTGCATCTCCCATCTCTCTCTCCCCTGCATCTCCCATCTCTCCCCCCCTGCTTCTCCCATCTCTCCCCCCTACATCTCCCATCTCTCTCTCCCCCCTGCGTTTCCCATCTCTCTCTCCCCCCCTGCGTCTCCCATCTCTCTCTCCTCCCCTGCATCTCCCATCTCTCTCCCCCCTGCATCTCCCATCTCTCTCTCCCCCCTGCGTCTCCCATCTCTCTCTCCCCCTGCATCTCCCATCTCCCCCCCCTGCATCTCCCATCTCTCCGTCCCTGCATCTCCCATCTCTCCGTCCCTGCATCTCCCATCTCTCCCCCCCCTGCATCTCCCATCTCTCTCTCCTCCCCTGCATCTCCCATCTCTCCCCCCCCTGCATCTCCCATCTCTCCCCCCTGCATCTCCCACCTCTCCCCCCCTGCATCTCCCATCTCTCTCTCCTCCCCTGCGTCTCCCATCTCTCTCTCCCCCTGCATCTCCCATCTCTCCCCCCTGCATCTCCCATCTCTCTCTCCCCCCTGCATCTCCCATCTCTCCCCCCCCTGCATCTCCCATCTCTCTCCCCCCCTGCATCTCCCATCTCTCCCTCCCTGCATCTCCCATCTCTACCCCCTGCATCTCCCATCTCTCCCCCCTGCATCTCCCATCTCTCCCCCCTACATCTCCCATCTCTCTCTCCCCCCTGCGTTTCCCATCTCTCTCTCCCCCCCTGCGTCTCCCATCTCTCTCTCCTCCCCTGCATCTCCCATCTCTCTCTCCCCCTGCATCTCCCATCTCTCTCTCCCCCCTGCGTCTCCCATCTCTCTCTCCCCCTGCATCTCCCATCTCTCCCCCCCTGCATCTCCCATCTCTCCGTCCCTGCATCTCCCATCTCTCCGTCCCTGCATCTCCCATCTCTCCCCCCCCTGCATCTCCCATCTCTCTCTCCTCCCCTGCATCTCCCATCTCTCCCTCCCCCTGCATCTCCCATCTCTCTCTCCCCCCTGCTTCTCCCATCTCTCCCCCCCTGCATCTCCCATCTCTCCCCCCCTGCATCTCCCATCTCTCCCCCCCTGCATCTCCCATCTCTCCCCCCCTGCATCTCCCATCTCTCCCCCCCCTGCATCTTCCATCTATCTCTCCCCCCTGCATCTCCCATCTCTCTCTCCCCCCCTGCGTCTCCCATCTCTCCCCCCCTGCGTCTCCCATCTCTCTCTCCTCCCCTGCATCTCCCATCTCTCCCTCCCCCTGCATCTCCCATCTCTCTCTCCCCCCCTGCATCTCCCATCTCTCCCTCCCCCTGCATCTCCCATCTCTCTCTCCCCCCCTGCATCTCCCATCTCTCCCCCCCCTTCATCTCCCATCTCTCCCCCCCCTGCATCTCCCATCTCTCCCCCCCTGCATCTCCCATCTCTCCCCCCCCTGCATCTCCCATCTCTCTCTCCCCTGCATCTCCCATCTCTCCCCCCCTGCATCTCCCATGTCTCCCCCCCTGCATCTCCCATCTCTCCCCCCTGCATCTCCCACCTCTCCCCCCCTGCATCTCCAATCTCTCTCTCCTACCCTGCATCTCCCATCTCTCCCTCCCCTGCATCTCCCATCTCTCCCCCCCTGCATCTCCCATCTCTCCCCCCCTGCATCTCCCATCTCTCCCCCCTGCGTCTCCCATCTCTCTCCCCCCCCTGCATCTCCCATCTCTCCCCCCTGCATCACCCCCTGCATCTCCCATCTCTCCCCCCCTGGATCTCCCATCTCTCCCCCCCTGCATCTTCCATCTCTCTCCCCCCTGCTTCTCCCATCTCTCCCCCCCCCCTGCATCTCCCATCTCTCCCCCCTGCATCTCCCCCCCTGCATCTCCCATCTCTCCCCCCCTGCATCTCCCATCTCTCCCCCCCCCTGCATCTTCCATCTCTCCCCCCTGCATCTCCCATCTCTACCCCCCCCGAAATCTCCCATCTCTCTCCACCCCTGCATCTCCCATCTCTCTCCCCCCCTTGCATCTCCCATCTCTCCCCCCCTCCATCTCCCATCTCTTCCCCCCTGCATCTCCCATCTCTCTCTCCCCCGCTGCATCTCCCATCTCTCCCCCGCTGCATCTCCCATCACTCTCTCCCCCCCTGCATCTCCCATCTATCCCCCCCTGCATCTCCCATCTCTCTCCCCCCGCATCTCCCATCTCTCTCTCCCCCCTGCATCTCCCATCTCTCTCTCCCCCCCTGCATCTCCCATCTCTCCCCCCCTGCATCTCCCATCTCTCTCTCCCCCATGCATCTCCCATCTCTCTCCCCCCTGCATCTCCCATCTCTCCCCCCCTGCATCTCCCATCTCTCCCCCCCTGCATCTCCCATCTCTCCCCCCCTGCATCTCCCATCTCTCTCTCCCCCTGCATCTCCCATCTCTCCCCCCTGCATCTCCCATCTCTCCCCCCTGCATTTCCCATCTCTCTCTCCCCCCTGCATCTCCCATCCCTCCCCCCCCTGCATCTCCCATCTCTCCCCCCTGCATCTCCCATCTCTCTCCCCCCCTGCATCTCCCATCTCTCCCCCCCTGCATCTCCCATCTCTCCCCCCCCTGCATCTTCCATCTATCTCTCCCCCCTGCGTCTCCCATCTCTCTCTCCCCCCCTGCGTCTCCCATCTCTCCCCCCCTGCGGCTGCCATCTCTCTCTCCTCCCCTGCATCTCCCATCTCTCCCTCCCCCTGCATCTCCCATCTCTCTCTCCCCCCCTGCATCTCCCATCTCTCCCTCCCCCTGCATCTCCCATCTCTCTCTCCCCCCCTGCATCTCCCATCTCTCCCCCCCCCCTTCATCTCCCATCTCTCCCCCCCCTGCATCTCCCACCTCTCCCCCCCTGCATCTCCCATCTCTCCCCCCCCTGCATCTCCCATCTCTCTCTCCCCTGCATCTCCCATCTCTCCCCCCCTGCATCTCCCATCTCTCCCCCCCTACATCTCCCATCTCTCTCTCCCCCCTGCGTTTCCCATCTCTCTCTCCCCCCCTGCGTCTCCCATCTCTCTCTCCTCCCCTGCATCTCCCATCTCTCTCCCCCCTGCATCTCCCATCTCTCTCTCCCCCCTGCGTCTCCCATCTCTCTCTCCCCCTGCATCTCCCATCTCCCCCCCCCCCCTGCATCTCCCATCTCTCCGTCCCTGAATCTCCCATCTCTCCGTCCCTGCATCTCCCATCTCTCCCCCCCCTGCATCTCCCATCTCTCTCTCCTCCCCTGCATCTCCCATCTCTCCCCCCCCTGCATCTCCCATCTCTCCCCCCTGCATCTCCCACCTCTCCCCCCCCTGCATCTCCCATCTCTCTCTCCTCCCCTGCGTCTCCCATCTCTCTCTCCCCCTGCATCTCCCATCTCTCCCCCCTGCATCTCCCATCTCTCTCTCCCCCCTGCATCTCCCATCTCTCCCCCCCCTGCATCTCCCATCTCTCTCCCTGCATCTCCCATCTCTACCCCCTGCATCTCCATCTCTCCCCCCCTGCATCTCCCATCTCTCCCCCCTACATCTCCCATCTCTCTCTCCCCCCTGCGTTTCCCATCTCTCTCTCCCCCCCTGCGTCTCCCATCTCTCTCTCCTCCCCTGCATCTCCCATCTCTCTCTCCCCCCTGCATCTCCCATCTCTCTCTCCCCCCTGCGTCTCCCATCTCTCTCTCCCCCTGCATCTCCCATCTCTCCCCCCCCTGCATCTCCCATCTCTCCGTCCCTGCATCTCCCATCTCTCCGTCCCTGCATCTCCCATCTCTCCCCCCCCTGCATCTCCCATCTCTCTCTCCTCCCCTGCATCTCCCATCTCTCCCTCCCCCTGCATCTCCCATCTCTCTCTCCCCCCTGCTTCTCCCATCTCTCCCCCCCCTGCATCTCCCATCTCTCCCCCCCTGCATCTCCATCTCTCCCCCCCTGCATCTCCCATCTCTCCCCCCCTGCATCTCCCATCTCTCCCCCCCCTGCATCTTCCATCTATCTCTCCCCCCTGCGTCTCCCATCTCTCTCTCCCCCCCTGCGTCTCCCATCTCTCCCCCCCTGCGTCTCCCATCTCTCTCTCCTCCCCTGCATCTCCCATCTCTCCCTCCCCCCTGCATCTCCCATCTCTCTCTCCCCCCCTGCATCTCCCATCTCTCCCTCCCCCTGCATCTCCCATCTCTCTCTCCCCCCCTGCATCTCCCATCTCTCCCCCCCCTTCATCTCCCATCTCTCCCCCCCCTGCATCTCCCATCTCTCCCCCCCTGCATCTCCCATCTCTCCCCCCCCCTGCATCTCCCATCTCTCTCTCCCCTGCATCTCCCATCTCTCCCCCCCCTGCATCTCCCATGTCTCCCCCCCTGCATCTCCCATCTCTCCCCCCTGCATCTCCCACCTCTCCCCCCCTGCATCTCCAATCTCTCTCTCCTCCCCTGCATCTCCCATCTCTCCCTCCCCTGCATCTCCCATCTCTCCCCCCCTGCATCTCCCATCTCTCCCCCCCTGCATCTCCCATCTCTCCCCCCTGCGTCTCCATCTCTCTCCCCCCCCTGCATCTCCCATCTCTCCCCCCTGCATCACCCCCCTGCATCTCCCATCTCTCCCCCCCTGGATCTCCATCTCTCCCCCCCTGCATCTTCCATCTCTCTCCCCCCTGCATCTCCCATCTCTCCCCCCCCCCTGCATCTCCCATCTCTCCCCCCCCTGCATCTCCCATCTCTCTCTCCCCCCTGCATCTCCCATCTCTCTCTCCCCCTGCGTCTCCCATCTCTCTCTCCCCCTGCATCTCCCATCTCTCCCCTCCTGCATCTCCCATCTCTCTCTCCCCCATGCATCTCCCATCTCTCTCCCCCCCTGCGTCTCCCATCTCTCCCCCCCCTGCATCTCCCATCTCTCCCCCCCTGCATCTCCCATCTCTCCCCCCTGCATCTCCCATCTCTCTCTCCCCCCTGCATCTCCCATCTCTCCCCCCTGCATCTCCCATCTCTCCCCCCCTGCATCTCCCATCTCTCTCTCCCCCTGCATCTCCCATCTCTCTCTCCCCCTGCGTCTCCCATCTCTCTCTCCCCCCTGCATCTCCCCATCTCTCCCCCCCTGCATCTCCCATCTCTCTCTCCCCCCTGCATCTCCCATCTCTCCCCCCCCTGCATCTCCCATCTCTCTCCCCCCCTGCATCTCCCATCTCTCCCTCCCTGCATCTCCCATCTCTACCCCCTGCATCTCCCATCTCTCTCCCCTGCATCTCCCATCTCTCCCCCCTACATCTCCCATCTCTCTCTCCCCCCTGCGTTTCCCATCTCTCTCTCCCCCCCTGCGTCTCCCATCTCTCTCTCCTCCCCTGCATCTCCCATCTCTCTCTCCCCCTGCATCTCCCATATCTCTCTCCCCCCTGCGTCTCCCATCTCTCTCTCCCCCTGCATCTCCCATCTCTCCCCCCCTGCATCTCCCATCTCTCCGTCCCTGCATCTCCCATCTCTCCGTCCCTGCATCTCCCATCTCTCCCCCCCCTGCATCTCCCATCTCTCTCTCCTCCCCTGCATCTCCCATCTCTCCCTCCCCCTGCATCTCCCATCTCTCTCTCCCCCCTGCTTCTCCCATCTCTCCCCCCCTGCATCTCCCATCTCTCCCCCCCTGCATCTCCCATCTCTCCCCCCCTGCATCTCCCATCTCTCCCCCCCTGCATCTCCCATCTCTCCCCCCCCTGCATCTTCCATCTATCTCTCCCCCCTGCGTCTCCCATCTCTCTCTCCCCCCCTGCGTCTCCCATCTCTCCCCCCCTGCGTCTCCCATCTCTCTCTCCTCCCCTGCATCTCCCATCTCTCCCTCCCCCTGCATCTCCCATCTCTCTCTCCCCCCCTGCATCTCCCATCTCTCCCTCCCCCTGCATCTCCCATCTCTCTCTCCCCCCCTGCATCTCCCATCTCTCCCCCCCCTTCATCTCCCATCTCTCCCCCCCCTGCATCTCCCACCTCTCCCCCCCTGCATCTCCCATCTCTCCCCCCCTGCATCTCCCATCTCTCTCTCCCCTGCATCTCCCATCTCTCCCCCCCTGCATCTCCCATCTCTCCCCCCTACATCTCCCATCTCTCTCTCCCCCCTGCGTTTCCCATCTCTCTCTCCCCCCCTGCGTCTCCCATCTCTCTCTCCTCCCCTGCATCTCCCATCTCTCTCCCCCCTGCATCTCCCATCTCTCTCTCCCCCCTGCGTCTCCCATCTCTCTCTCCCCCTGCATCTCCCATCTCCCCCCCCCCTGCATCTCCCATCTCTCCGTCCCTGCATCTCCCATCTCTCCGTCCCTGCATCTCCCATCTCTCCCCCCCCCTGCATCTCCCATCTCTCCCCCCCCTGCATCTCCCATCTCTCTCTCCTCCCCTGCATCTCCCATCTCTCCCCCCCCTGCATCTCCCATCTCTCCCCCCTGCATCTCCCACCTCTCCCCCCCTGCATCTCCCATCTCTCTCTCCTCCCCTGCGTCTCCCATCTCTCTCTCCCCCTGCATCTCCCATCTCTCCCCCCTGCATCTCCCATCTCTCTCTCCCCCCTGCATCTCCCATCTCTCCCCCCCCTGCATCTCCCATCTCTCTCCCCCCCTGCATCTCCCATCTCTCCCTCCCTGCATCTCCCATCTCTACCCCCTGCATCTCCCATCTCTCCCCCCTGCATCTCCCATCTCTCCCCCCTACATCTCCCATCTCTCTCTCCCCCTGCGTTTCCCATCTCTCTCTCCCCCCCTGCGTCTCCCATCTCTCTCTCCTCCCCTGCATCTCCCATCTCTCTCTCCCCCCTGCATCTCCCATCTCTCTCTCCCCCCTGCGTCTCCCATCTCTCTCTCCCCCTGCATCTCCCATCTCTCCCCCCCTGCATCTCCCATCTCTCCGTCCCTGCATCTCCCATCTCTCCGTCCCTGCATCTCCCATCTCTCCCCCCCCCTGCATCTCCCATCTCTCTCTCCTCCCCTGCATCTCCCATCTCTCCCTCCCCCTGCATCTCCCATCTCTCTCTCCCCCCTGCTTCTCCCATCTCTCCCCCCCTGCATCTCCCATCTCTCCCCCCCTGCATCTCCCATCTCTCCCCCCCTGCATCTCCCATCTCTCCCCCCCTGCATCTCCCATCTCTCCCCCCCCTGCATCTTCCATCTATCTCTCCCCCCTGCGTCTCCCATCTCTCTCTCCCCCCCTGCGTCTCCCATCTCTCCCCCCCTGCGTCTCCCATCTCTCTCTCCTCCCCTGCATCTCCCATCTCTCCCTCCCCCTGCATCTCCCATCTCTCTCTCCCCCCCTGCATCTCCCATCTCTCCCTCCCCCTGCATCTCCCATCTCTCTCTCCCCCCCTGCATCTCCCATCTCTCCCCCCCCTTCATCTCCCATCTCTCCCCCCCCTGCATCTCCCATCTCTCCCCCCCTGCATCTCCCATCTCTCCCCCCCCCTGCATCTCCCATCTCTCTCTCCCCTGCATCTCCCATCTCTCCCCCCCTGCATCTCCCATGTCTCCCCCCCTGCATCTCCCATCTCTCCCCCCTGCATCTCCCACCTCTCCCCCCCTGCATCTCCAATCTCTCTCTCCTCCCCTGCATCTCCCATCTCTCCCTCCCCTGCATCTCCCATCTCTCCCCCCCTGCATCTCCCATCTCTCCCCCCCTGCATCTCCCATCTCTCCCCCCTGCGTCTCCCATCTCTCTCCCCCCCCTGCATCTCCCATCTCTCCCCCCTGCATCACCCCCTGCATCTCCCATCTCTCCCCCCCTGGATCTCCCATCTCTCCCCCCCTGCATCTTCCATCTCTCTCCCCCCTGCATCTCCCATCTCTCCCCCCCCCTGCATCTCCCATCTCTCCCCCCTGCATCTCCCCCCCTGCATCTCCCATCTCTCCCCCCCTGCATCTCCCATCTCTCCCCCCCCCCTGCATCTTCCATCTCTCCCCCCTGCATCTCCCATCTCTACCCCCCCCGAAATCTCCCATCTCTCTCCACCCCTGCATCTCCCATCTCTCTCCCCCCCTTGCATCTCCCATCTCTCCCCCCCTCCATCTCCCATCTCTTCCCCCCTGCATCTCCCATCTCTCTCTCCCCCGCTGCATCTCCCATCTCTCCCCCGCTGCATCTCCCATCACTCTCTCCCCCCCTGCATCTCCCATCTATCCCCCCCTGCATCTCCCATCTCTCTCCCCCCCGCATCTCCCATCTCTCTCTCCCCCCCTGCATCTCCCATCTCTCTCTCCCCCCCTGCATCTCCCATCTCTCCCCCCCTGCATCTCCCATCTCTCTCTCCCCCATGCATCTCCCATCTCTCTCCCCCCTGCATCTCCCATCTCTCCCCCCCTGCATCTCCCATCTCTCCCCCCCCTGCATCTCCCATCTCTCCCCCCCTGCATCTCCCATCTCTCTCTCCCCCTGCATCTCCCATCTCTCCCCCCTGCATCTCCCATCTCTCCCCCCTGCATTTCCCATCTCTCTCTCCCCCCTGCATCTCCCATCCCTCCCCCCCCTGCATCTCCCATCTCTCCCCCCTGCATCTTCCATCTCTCTCCCCCCCCCCTGCATCTCCCATCTCTCCCCCCTGCATCTCCCATCTCCCCTCCCTGCATCTCCCATCTCTCTATCCTCCCTGCATCTCCCATCTCTCCCCCCTGCATCTCCCATCTCTCCCCCCCTGCATCTCCCATCTCTCTCTCCCCCCTGCATCTCCCATATCTCCCCCCTGCATCTCCCATCTCTCTCCCCCCCTGCATCTCCCATCTCTCTCCCCCCCCTGCATCTCCCATCTCTCTCTCCCCCCCTGCATCTCCCATCTCTCCCCCCTGCATCTCCCCCCTGCATCTCCCATCTCCCCCCCTGCATCTCCCATCTCTCTCCCCCCTGCGTCTCCCATATCTCTCCCCCCCTGCATCTCCCATCTCTCCCCCCCTGCATCTCCCATCTCTCCCCCCCTGCATCTCCCATCTCCCCCCCTGCATCTCCCATCTCTCCCCCCCTGCATCTCCCATCTCTCCCCCCCTGCATCTCCCATCTCCCCCCCTGCATCTCCCATCTCTCTCCCCCCTGCGTCTCTCATCTCTCTCCCCCCCTGCATCTCCCATCTCTCCCCCCCTGCATCTCCCATCTCTCCCCCCCTGCATCTCCCATCTCCCCCCCTGCATCTCCCATCTCTCCCCCCCTGCATCTCCCATCTCTCCCCCCCTGCATCTCCCATCTCTCCCCCCCTGCGTCTCCCATCTCTCTCCCTCTGCATCTCCCATCTCTCCCTCCCCCCCTGCATCTCCCATCTCTCCCCCCCTGCATCTCCCATCTCTCTCCCCACCTGCGTCTCCCATCTCTCTCCCCCCCTGCGTCTCCCATCTCCCCCCCCCCCTGCATCTCCCATCTCTCTCCCCCCTGCATCTCCCATCTCTCTCCTCCCCTGCATCTCCCATCTCTCTCTCCCCCCCTGCATCTCCCATCTCTCCCCCCTGCATCTCCCATCTCCCTCTCCCCCCCTGCATCTCCCATCTCTCCCCCCTCTGCATTTCCCATCTCTCCCCCCCTGCATCTCCCATCATTCCCCCCCTGCATCTCCCATCTCTCCCCCCCTGCATCTCCCATCTCTCATCTCCCCCCCCCTGCATCTCCCATCTCTTTCTCCCCCCCTGCATCTCCCATCTCCCCCCCCTGCATCTCCCATCTCTCATTTCCCCCACCTGCATCTCCCATCTCTCTCTCCCCCCCTGCATCTCCCATCTCTCCCCCCCTGCATCTCCCATCCCCCCCCTGCATCTCCCATCTCCCCCCCTGCATCTCCCATCTCTTCCCCCCTGCATCTCCCATCTCTCTGTCCCCCGCTGCATCTCTATCTCTCCCCCGCTGTTTCTCCCATCACTCTCTCCCCCCCTGCATCTCCCATCTATCCCCCCCTGCATCTCCCATCTCTCTCCCCCCGCATCTCCCATCTCTCTCTCCCCCACCTGCATCTCCCATCTCTCTCTCCCCCCCTGCATCTCCCATCTCTCCCCCCCTGCATCTCCCATCTCTCTCTCCCCCATGCATCTCCCATCTCTCTCCCCCCCTGCATCTCCCATCTCTCCCCCCCTGCATCTCCCATCTCTCCCCCCTGCATCTCCCATCTCTCCCCCCCTGCATCTCCCATCTCTCTCTCCCCTTGCATCTCCCATCTCTCCCCCCTGCATCTCCCATCTCTCCCCCCCCTGCATCTCCCATCTCTCTCTCCCCCTGCATCTCCCATCTCTATCTCCCCCTGCGTCTCCCATCTCTCTCTCCCCCTGCGTCTCCCATCTCTCTCTCCCCCTGCATCTCCCATCTCTCCCCCCCTGCATCTCCCATCTCTCTCCCCCCCTGCGTCTCCCATCTCTCTCTCCCCCTGCATCTCCCATCTCTCTCTCCCCCCTGCATCTCCCATCTCTCCCCCCCTGCATCTCCCATCTCTCTCCCCCCCCCTGCATCTCCCATCTCTCCCATCTCTCCCCCCCTGCATCTCCCATCTCTCTCCCCCCCCTGCATCTCCCATCTCTCCCTCCCTGCATCTCCCATCTCTCCCCCCCTGCATCTCCCATCTCTCCCCCCTGCATCTCCCATCTCTCCCCCCTACATCTCCCATCTCTCTCTCCCCCATGCATCTCCCATCTCTCTCCCCCCCTGCATCTCCCATCTCTCCCCCCCCTACATCTCCCATCTCTCCCCCCTGCATCTCCCATCTCTCCCCCCCTGCATCTCCCATCTCTCTCTCCCCCTGCATCTCCCATCTCTCCCCCCTGCATCTCCCATCTCTCCCCCACTGCATCTCCCATCTCTCTCTCCCCCTGCATCTCCCATCTCTCTCTCCCCCTGCGTCTCCCATCTCTCCCCCCCTGCATCTCCCATCTCTCTCTCCCCCTGCATCTCCCATCTCTCCCCCCTGCATCTCCCATCTCTCCCCCCCTGCATCTCCCATCTCTCTCTCCCCCTGCATCTCCCATCTCTCCCCCCCTGCATCTCCCATCTCTCTCTCACCCTGCATCTCCCATCTCTCCCCCCTGCATCTCCCATCTCTCTCCCCTGCATCTCGCATCTCTCCCCCCCCTGCATTTCCCATCTCTCCCCCCCTGCATCTCCCATCTCTCTCCCCCCCCCTGCATCTCCCATCTCTCCCTCCCTGCATCTCCCATCTCTCCCCCCCTGCATCTCCCATCTCTCCCCCCTGCATCTCCCATCTCTCCCCCCTACATCTCCCATCTCTCTCTCCCCCATGCATCTCCCATCTCTCTCCCCCCCTGCATCTCCCATCTCTCCCCCCCTACATCTCCTATCTCTCCCCCCCTGCATCTCCCATCTCTCCCCCCCTTCATCTCCCATCTCTCTCTCCCCTGCATCTCCCATCTCTCCCCCCTGCATCTCCCATCTCTCCCCCCCTGCATCTCCCATCTCTCTCTCCCCCTGCATCTCCCATCTCTCTCTCCCCCTGCGTCTCCCATCTCTCTCTCCCCCTGCATCTCCCATCTCTCCCCCCCTGCATCTCCCATCTCTCTCTCCCCCATGCATCTCCCATCTCTCTACCCCCCTGCGTCTCCCATCTCTCCCCCCTGCATCTCCCATCCCCCCCCTGCATCTCCCATCTCCCCCCTGCATCTCCCATCTCTTCCCCCCTGCATCTCCCATCACTCTCTCCCCCCCTGCATCTTCCATCTATCCCCCCCTGCATCTCCCATCTCTCTCCCCCCGCATCTCCCATCTCTCTCTCCCCCACCTGCATCTCCCATCTCTCTCTCCCCCCCTGCATCTCCCATCTCTCCCCCACTGCATCTCCCATCTCTCTCTCCCCCATGCATCTCCCATCTCTCTCCCCCCCTGCATCTCCCATCTCTCCCCCCCTGCATCTCCCATCTCTCCCCCCTGCATCTCCCATCTCTCCCCCCCTGCATCTCCCATCTCTCTCTCCCCTTGCATCTCCCATCTCTCCCCCCTGCATCTCCCATCTCTCCCCCCCTGCATCTCCCATCTCTCTCTCCCCCTGCATCTCCCATCTCTATCTCCCCCTGCGTCTCCCATCTCTCTCTCCCCCTGCGTCTCCCATCTCTCTCTCCCCCTGCATCTCCCATCTCTCCCCCCCTGCATCTCCCATCTCTCTCCCCCCCTGCGTCTCCCATCTCTCTCTCCCCCTGCATCTCCCATCTCTCTCTCCCCCCTGCATCTCCCATCTCTCCCCCCCTGCATCTCCCATCTCTCTCCCCCCCCCTGCATCTCCCATCTCTCCCATCTCTCCCCCCCTGCATCTCCCATCTCTCTCCCCCCCCTGCATCTCCCATCTCTCCCTCCCTGCATCTCCCATCTCTCCCCCCCTGCATCTCCCATCTCTCCCCCCTGCATCTCCCATCTCTCCCCCCTACATCTCCCATCTCTCTCTCCCCCATGCATCTCCCATCTCTCTCCCCCCCTGCATCTCCCATCTCTCCCCCCCTACATCTCCCATCTCTCCCCCCTGCATCTCCCATCTCTCCCCCCCTGCATCTCCCATCTCTCTCTCCCCCTGCATCTCCCATCTCTCCCCCCTGCATCTCCCATCTCTCCCCCCCTGCATCTCCCATCTCTCTCTCCCCCTGCATCTCCCATCTCTCTCTCCCCCTGCGTCTCCCATCTCTCCCCCCCTGCATCTCCCATCTCTCTCTCCCCCTGCATCTCCCATCTCTCCCCCCTGCATCTCCCATATCTCCCCCCCTGCATCTCCCATCTCTCTCTCCCCCTGCATCTCCCATCTCTCCCCCCCTGCATCTCCCATCTCTCTCTCCCCCTGCATCTCCCATCTCTCCCCCCTGCATCTCCCATCTCTCTCCCCTGCATCTCCCATCTCTCTCTCCCCCTGCATCTCCCATCTCTCTCTCCCCCTGCGTCTCCCATCTCTCTCTCCCCCTGCATCTCCCATCTCTCCCCCCTGCATCTCCCATCTCTCTCCCCCCCCTGCGTCTCCCATCTCTCTCTCCCCCTGCATCTCCCATCTCTCTCTCCCCCCCCTGCATCTCCCATCTCTCCCCCCCTGCATCTCCCATCTCTCCCCCCCCCTGCATCTCCCATCTCTCCCTCCCTGCATCTCCCATCTCTCCCCCCCTGCATCTCCCATCTCTCCCCCCTGCATCTCCCATCTCTCCCCCCTACATCTCCCATCTCTCTCTCCCCCATGCATCTCCCATCTCTCTCCCCCCCTGCATCTCCCATCTCTCCCCCCCTACATCTCCTATCTCTCCCCCCCTGCATCTCCCATCTCTCCCCCCCTTCATCTCCCATCTCTCTCTCTCCCCTGCATCTCCCATCTCTCCCCCCTGCATCTC
This sequence comes from Ascaphus truei, assembly GCF_040206685.1. Lineage (NCBI taxonomy): Eukaryota > Metazoa > Chordata > Amphibia > Anura > Ascaphidae > Ascaphus > Ascaphus truei. Next base: position 51,396,980 of record NC_134495.1, on the reverse strand, counting down.
CCATCTCTCCCCCCCTGCATCTCCCATCTCTCTCTCCCCCTGCATCTCCCATCTCTCTCTCCCCCTGCGTCTCCCATCTCTCTCTCCCCCTGCATCTCCCATCTCTCCCCCCCTGCATCTCCCATCTCTCTCTCCCCCATGCATCTCCCATCTCTCTACCCCCCTGCGTCTCCCATCTCTCCCCCCTGCATCTCCCATCTCTCCCCCCCTGCATCTCCCATCTCTCCCCCCTGCATCTCCCATCTCTCTCTCCCCCTGCATCTCCCATCTCTCCCCCCTGCATCTCCCATATCTCCCCCCCTGCATCTCCCATCTCTCTCTCCCCCTGCATCTCCCATCTCTCCCCCCTGCATCTCCCATCTCTCCCCCCTGCATCTCCCATCTCTCTCTCCCCCTGCATCTCCCATCTCTCTCTCCCCCTGCGTCTCCCATCTCTCTCTCCCCCTGCATCTCCCATCTCTCTCTCCCCCTGCGTCTCCCATCTCTCTCTCCCCCTGCATCTCCCATCTCTCCCCCCCTGCATCTCCCATCTCTCTCCCCCCCCTGCATCTCCCATCTCTCTCCCCCTGCATCTCCTATCTCTCTCTCCCCCCCTGCATCTCCCATCTCTCCCCCCCCTGCATCTCCCATCTCTCTCCCCCCCTGCATCTCCCATCTCTCCCTCCCTGCATCTCCCATCTCTACCCCCTGCATCTCCCATCTCTACCCCCTGCATCTCCCATCTCTCCCCCCTACATCTCCCATCTCTCTCTCCCCCCTGCGTCTCCCATCTCTCTCTCCCCCCCTGCGTCTCCCATCTCTCTCTCCTCCCCTGCATCTCCCATCTCTCTCTCCCCCCTGCATATCCCATCTCTCTCTCCCCCCCTGCGTCTCCCATCTCTCTCTCCCCCTGCATCTCCCATCTCTCCCCCCCTGCATCTCCCATCTCTCCGTCCCTGCATCTCCCATCTCTCCGTCCCTGCATCTCCCATCTCTCCCCCCCTGCATCTCCCATCTCTCTCTCCTCCCCTGCATCTCCCATCTCTCCCTCCCCCTGCATCTCCCATCTCTCTCTCCCCCCTGCTTCTCCCATCTCTCCCCCCCTGCATCTCCCATCTCTCCCCCCCTGCATCTCCCATCTCTCCCCCCCTGCATCTCCCATCTCTCCCCCCCTGCATCTCCCATCTCTCCCCCCCCTGCATCTTCCATCTATCTCTCCCCCCTGCGTCTCCCATCTCTCTCTCCCCCCCTGCGTCTCCCATCTCTCCCCCCTGCATCTCCCATCTCTCTCTCCCCCCCCTGCGTCTTCCATCTCTCTCTCCTCCCCTGCATCTCCCATCTCTCCCTCCCCCTGCATCTCCCATCTCTCTCTCCCCCCCTGCATCTCCCATCTCTCCCTCCCCCTGCATCTCCCATCTCTCTCTCCCCCCCTGCATCTCCTCATCTCTCCCCCCCCTGCATCTCCCATCTCTCCCCCCCCTGCATCTCCCATCTCTCCCCCCCTGCATCTCCCATCTCTCCCCCCCCTGCATCTCCCATCTCTCTCTCCCCTGCATCTCCCATCTCTCCCCCCCCTGCATCTCCCATGTCTCCCCCCCCTGCATCTCCCATCTCTCCCCCCTGCATCTCCCACCTCTCCCCCCCCTGCATCTCCCATCTCTCTCTCCTCCCCTGCATCTCCCATCTCTCCCTCCCCCTGCATCTCCCATCTCTCTCTCTCCCCCCCTGCATCTCCCATCTCTCCCCCCCCCTGCATCTCCCATCTCTCCCCCCCTGCACCTCCCATCTCTCCCCCCTGCATCTCCCATCTCTCCCCCCTGCGTCTCCCATCCCTCTCCCCCCCCTGCATCTCCCATCTCTCCCCCCTGCATCACCCCCTGCATCTCCCATCTCTCCCCCCTGCATCTCCCATCTCTCCCCCCCTGCATCTTCCATCTCTCTCCCCCCTGCATCTCCCATCTCTCTCCCCCCCTGCATCTCCCATCTCTCTCCCCCCCTGCATCTCCCATCTCTCCCCCCTGCATCTCCCCCCCTGCATCTCCCATATCTCCCCCCCTGCATCTCCCATCTCTCCCCCCCCTGCATCTTCCATCTCTCCCCCCCTGCATCTCCCATCTCTACCCCCCCCCGAAATCTCCCATCTCTCTCCACCCCTGCATCTCCCATCTCTCCCCCCCTGCATCTCCCTTCTCTCCCCCCCTGCATCTCCCATCTCTCTCCCCCCCTTGCATCTCCCATCTCTCCCCCCCTCCATCTCCCATCTCTTCTCCCCTGCATCTCCCATCTCTCTCTCCCCCGCTGCATCTCCCATCTCTCCCCCGCTGCGTCTCCCATTACTCTCTCCCCCCCTGCATCTCCCATCTATACCCCCCTGCATCTCCCATCTCTCTCCCCCCCGCATCTCCCATCTCTCTCTCCCCCCCTGCATCTCCCATCTCTCTCTCCCCCCCTGCATCTCCCATCTCTCCCCCCCTGCATCTCCCATCTCTCCCCCCTGCATCTCCCATCTCTCTCTCCCCATGCATCTCCCATCTCTTCCCCCCTGCATCTCCCATCTCTCCCCCCCTGCATCTTCCATCTCTCCCCCCCTGCATCTCCCATCTCTCCCCCCCTGCATCTCCCATCTCTCTCTCCCCCTGCATCTCCCATCTCTCCCCCCTGCATCTCCCATCTCTCTCCCCTGCATTTCCCATCTCTCTCTCCCCCCTGCATCTCCCATATCTCCCCCCCTGCATCTCCCATCTCTCCCCCGTGCATCTCCCATCTCTCTCCCCCCCATGCATCTCCATCTCTTCCCCCTGCATCTCCCATCTCCCCCCCCTGCATCTCCCATCTCTCCCTCCTCCCTGCATCTCCCATCTCTCCCCCCTGCATCTCCCATCTCTCCCCCCCTGCATCTCCCATCTCTCCCCCCCTGCATCTTCCATCTCTCTCTCCCCCCTGCATCTCCCATCTCTCCCCCCTGCATCTCCCATCTCTCTCCCCCCCTGCATATCCCATATCTCTCCCCCCTGCATCTCCCATCTCTCTCTCCCCCCCTGCATCTCCCATCTCTCCCCCCTGCATCTCCCCCCTGCATCTCCCATCTCCCCCCCTGCATCTCCCATCTCTCTCCCCCCTGCCTCTCCCATATCTCCCCCCTGCATCTCCCATCTCTCCCCCCCTGCATCTCCCATCTCTCCCCCCCTGCATCTCCCATCTCTCCCCCCCTGCATCTCCCATCTCCCCCCCTGCATCTCCCATCTCTCCCCCCCTGCATCTCCCATCTCTCCCCCCCTGCATCTCCCATCTCCCCCCCTGCATCTCCCATCTCTCCCCCCCTGCATCTCCCATCTCTCCCCCCCTGCATCTCCCATCTCTCCCCCCTGCGTCTCCCATCTCTCTCCCTCTGCATCTCCCATCTCTCCCCCCCTGCATCTCCCATCTCCCCCCCCTGCGTCTCCCATCTCTCCCCCCCTGCATCTCCCATCTCTCCCCCCCTGCATCTCCCATCTCTCCCCCCTGCATCTCCCATCTCTCTCCCCCCCTGCATCTCCCATATCTCTCCCCCCTGCATCTCCCATCTCTCTCTCCCCCCCTGCATCTCCCATCTCTCCCCCCTGCATCTCCCCCCTGCATCTCCCATCTCCCCCCCTGCATCTCCCATCTCTCTCCCCCCTGCCTCTCCCATATCTCCCCCCTGCATCTCCCATCTCTCCCCCCCTGCATCTCCCATCTCTCCCCCCCTGCATCTCCCATATCTCCCCCCCTGCATCTCCCATCTCTCCCCCCCTGCATCTCCCATCTCTCCCCCCCTGCATCTCCCATCTCCCCCCCTGCATCTCCCATCTCTCCCCCCCTGCATCTCCCATCTCTCCCCCCCTGCATCTCCCATCTCTCCCCCCTGCGTCTCCCATCTCTCTCCCTCTGCATCTCCCATCTCTCCCCCCCTGCATCTCCCATCTCCCCCCCTGCGTCTCCCATCTCTCCCCCCCTGCATCTCCCATCTATCCCCCCCTGCATCTCCCATCTCTCTCCCCACCTGCGTCTCCCATCTCTCTCCCCCCCTGCGTCTCCCATCTCTCTCTCCCCCCCTGTATCTCCCATCTCCCCCCCCTGCATCTCCCATCTCTCTCCCCCCTGCATCTCCCATCTCTCTCCCCCCTGCATCTCCCATATCTCTCCTCCCCTGCATCTCCCATCTCTCTCTCCCCCCCTGCATCTCCCATCTCTCCCCCCCTGCATCTCCCATCTCTCCCCCCCCCTGCATCTCCCATCTCTACCCCCCCCCGAAATCTCCCATCTCTCTCCACCCCTGCATCTCCCATCTCTCCCCCCCTGCATCTCCCTTCTCTCCCCCCCTGCATCTCCCAACTCTCTCCCCCCCTTGCATCTCCCATCTCTCCCCCCCTCCATCTCCCATCTCTTCCCCCCTGCATCTCCCATCTCTCTCTCCCCCGCTGCATCTCCCATCTCTCCCCCGCTGCGTCTCCCATTACTCTCTCCCCCCCTGCATCTCCCATCTATCCCCCCCTGCATCTCCCATCTCTCTCCCCCCCGCATCTCCCATCTCTCTCTCCCCCCCTGCATCTCCCATCTCTCTCTCCCCCCCTGCATCTCCCATCTCTCCCCCCCTGCATCTCCCATCTCTCCCCCCTGCATCTCCCATCTCTCTCTCCCCCATGCATCTCCCATCTCTTCCCCCCTGCATCTCCCATCTCTCCCCCCCTGCATCTTCCATCTCTCCCCCCCTGCATCTCCCATCTCTCCCCCCCTGCATCTCCCATCTCTCTCTCCCCCTGCATCTCCCATCTTTCCCCCCTGCATCTCCCATCTCTCCCCCCTGCATTTCCCATCTCTCTCTCCCCCCTGCATCTCCCATCTCTCCCCCCCTGCATCTCCCATCTCTCCCCCGTGCATCTCCCATCTCTCTCCCCCCCCTGCATCTCCCATCTCTTCCCCCTGCATCTCCCATCTCCCCCCCCTGCATCTCCCATCTCTCCCTCCTCCCTGCATCTCCCATCTCTCCCCCCTGCATCTCCCATCTCTCCCCCCCTGCATCTCCCATCTCTCCCCCCCTGCATCTCCCATCTCTCTCTCCCCCCTGCATCTCCCATCTCTCCCCCCTGCATCTCCCATCTCTCTCCCCCCCTGCATCTCCCATATCTCTCCCCCCTGCATCTCCCATCTCTCTCTCCCCCCCTGCATCTCCCATCTCTCCCCCCTGCATCTCCCCCCTGCATCTCCCATCTCCCCCCCTGCATCTCCTATCTCTCTCCCCCCTGCCTCTCCCATATCTCCCCCCTGCATCTCCCATCTCTCCCCCCCTGCATCTCCCATCTCTCCCCCCCTGCATCTCCCATCTCTCCCCCCCTGCATCTCCCATCCCCCCCCCTGCATCTCCCATCTCTCCCCCCCTGCATCTCCCATCTCTCCCCCCCTGCATCTCCCATCTCCCCCCCTGCGTCTCCCATCTCTCCCCCCCTGCATCTCCCATCTCTCCCCCCCTGCATCTCCCATCTCTCTCCCCACCTGCGTCTCCCATCTCTCCCCCGCTGCGTCTCCCATTACTCTCTCCCCCCCTGCATCTCCCATCTATCCCCCCCTGCATCTCCCATCTCTCTCCCCCCGCATCTCCCATCTCTCTCTCCCCCCCTGCATCTCCCATCTCTCCCCCCCTGCATCTCCCATCTCTCCCCCCCTGCATCTCCCATCTCTCCCCCCTGCATCTCCCATCTCTCTCTCCCCCATGCATCTCCCATCTCTTCCCCCCTGCATCTCCCATCTCTCCCCCCCTGCATCTTCCATCTCTCCCCCCCTGCATCTCCCATCTCTCCCCCCCTGCATCTCCCATCTCTCTCTCCCCCTGCATCTCCCATCTCTCCCCCCTGCATCTCCCATCTCTCTCCCCTGCATTTCCCATCTCTCTCTCCCCCCTGCATCTCCCATCTCTCCCCCCCTGCATCTCCCATCTCTCCCCGTGCATCTCCCATCTCTCTCCCCCCCCTGCATCTCCCATCTCTTCCCCCTGCATCTCCCATCTCCCCCCCCCTGCATCTCCCATCTCTCCCTCCTCCCTGCATCTCCCATCTCTCCCCCCTGCATCTCCCATCTCTCCCCCCCTGCATCTCCCATCTCTCCCCCCCTGCATCTCCCATCTATCCCCCCCTGCATCTCCCATCTCTCTCCCCCCCGCATCTCCCATCTCTCTCTCCCCCCCTGCATCTCCCATCTCTCTCTCCCCCCCTGCATCTCCCATCTCTCCCCCCCTGCATCTCCCATCTCTCCCCCCCTGCATCTCCCATCTCTCTCTCCCCCATGCATCTCCCATCTCTTCCCCCCTGCATCTCCCATCTCTCCCCCCCTGCATCTTCCATCTCTCCCCCCCTGCATCTCCCATCTCTCCCCCCCTGCATCTCCCATCTCTCTCTCCCCCTGCATCTCCCATCTTTCCCCCCTGCATCTCCCATCTCTCCCCCCTGCATTTCCCATCTCTCTCTCCCCCCTGCATCTCCCATCTCTCCCCCCCTGCATCTCCCATCTCTCCCCCGTGCATCTCCCATCTCTCTCCCCCCCCTGCATCTCCCATCTCTTCCCCCTGCATCTCCCATCTCCCCCCCCTGCATCTCCCATCTCTCCCTCCTCCCTGCATCTCCCATCTCTCCCCCCTGCATCTCCCATCTCTCCCCCCCTGCATCTCCCATCTCTCCCCCCCTGCATCTCCCATCTCTCTCTCCCCCCTGCATCTCCCATCTCTCCCCCCTGCATCTCCCATCTCTCTCCCCCCCTGCATCTCCCATATCTCTCCCCCCTGCATCTCCCATCTCTCTCTCCCCCCCTGCATCTCCCATCTCTCCCCCCTGCATCTCCCCCCTGCATCTCCCATCTCCCCCCCTGCATCTCCTATCTCTCTCCCCCCTGCCTCTCCCATATCTCCCCCCTGCATCTCCCATCTCTCCCCCCCTGCATCTCCCATCTCTCCCCCCCTGCATCTCCCATCTCTCCCCCCCTGCATCTCCCATCCCCCCCCTGCATCTCCCATCTCTCCCCCCCTGCATCTCCCATCTCTCCCCCCCTGCATCTCCCATCTCCCCCCCTGCGTCTCCCATCTCTCCCCCCCTGCATCTCCCATCTCTCCCCCCCTGCATCTCCCATCTCTCTCCCCACCTGCGTCTCCCATCTCTCCCCCGCTGCGTCTCCCATTACTCTCTCCCCCCCTGCATCTCCCATCTATCCCCCCCTGCATCTCCCATCTCTCTCCCCCCGCATCTCCCATCTCTCTCTCCCCCCCTGCATCTCCCATCTCTCCCCCCCTGCATCTCCCATCTCTCCCCCCCTGCATCTCCCATCTCTCCCCCCTGCATCTCCCATCTCTCTCTCCCCCATGCATCTCCCATCTCTTCCCCCCTGCATCTCCCATCTCTCCCCCCCTGCATCTTCCATCTCTCCCCCCCTGCATCTCCCATCTCTCCCCCCCTGCATCTCCCATCTCTCTCTCCCCCTGCATCTCCCATCTCTCCCCCCTGCATCTCCCATCTCTCTCCCCTGCATTTCCCATCTCTCTCTCCCCCCTGCATCTCCCATCTCTCCCCCCCTGCATCTCCCATCTCTCCCCCGTGCATCTCCCATCTCTCTCCCCCCCCTGCATCTCCCATCTCTTCCCCCTGCATCTCCCATCTCCCCCCCCCTGCATCTCCCATCTCTCCCTCCTCCCTGCATCTCCCATCTCTCCCCCCTGCATCTCCCATCTCTCCCCCCCTGCATCTCCCATCTCTCCCCCCCTGCATCTCCCATCTCTCTCTCCCCCCTGCATCTCCCATCTCTCCCCCTGCATCTCCCATCTCTCTCCCCCCCTGCATCTCCCATATCTCTCCCCCCTGCATCTCCCATCTCTCTCTCCCCCCCTGCATCTCCCATCTCTCCCCCCTGCATCTCCCCCCTGCATCTCCCATCTCCCCCCCTGCATCTCCCATCTCTCTCCCCCCTGCCTCTCCCATATCTCCCCCCTGCATCTCCCATCTCTCCCCCCCTGCATCTCCCATCTCTCCCCCCCTGCATCTCCCATCTCTCCCCCCCTGCATCTCCCATCTCCCCCCCTGCATCTCCCATCTCTCCCCCCCTGCATCTCCCATCTCTCCCCCCCTGCATCTCCCATCTCCCCCCCTGCATCTCCCATCTCTCCCCCCCTGCATCTCCCATCTCTCCCCCCCTGCATCTCCCATCTCTCCCCCCTGCGTCTCCCATATCTCTCCCTCTGCATCTCCCATCTCTCCCCCCCTGCATCTCCCATCTCCCCCCCTGCGTCTCCCATCTCTCCCCCCCTGCATCTCCCATCTCTCCCCCCCTGCATCTCCCATCTCTCTCCCCACCTGCGTCTCCCATCTCTCTCCCCCCTGCATCTCCCATCTCTCTCTCCCCCCCTGTGTCTCCCATCTCCCCCCCTGCATCTCCCATCTCTCTCCCCCCTGCATCTCCCATCTCTCTCCTCCCCTGCATCTCCCATCTCTCTCTCCCCCCCTGCATCTCCCATCTCTCCCCCCCTGCATCTCCCATCTCTCCCCCCCCCCTGCATCTTCCATCTCTCCCCCCCTGCATCTCCCATCTCTACCCCCCCCCGAAATCTCCCATCTCTCTCCACCCCTGCATCTCCCATCTCTCCCCCCCTGCATCTCCCTTCTCTCCCCCCCTGCATCTCCCATCTCTCTCCCCCCCTTGCATCTCCCATCTCTCCCCCCCTCCATCTCCCATCTCTTCCCCCCTGCATCTCCCATCTCTCTCTCCCCCGCTGCATCTCCCATCTCTCCCCCGCTGCGTCTCCCATTACTCTCTCCCCCCCTGCATCTCCCATCTATCCCCCCCTGCATCTCCCATCTCTCTCCCCCCCGCATCTCCCATCTCTCTCTCCCCCCCTGCATCTCCCATCTCTCTCTCCCCCCCTGCATCTCCCATCTCTCCCCCCCTGCATCTCCCATCTCTCCCCCCCTGCATCTCCCATCTCTCTCTCCCCCATGCATCTCCCATCTCTTCCCCCCTGCATCTCCCATCTCTCCCCCCCTGCATCTTCCATCTCTCCCCCCCTGCATCTCCCATCTCTCCCCCCCTGCATCTCCCATCTCTCTCTCCCCCTGCATCTCCCATCTTTCCCCCCTGCATCTCCCATCTCTCCCCCCTGCATTTCCCATCTCTCTCTCCCCCCTGCATCTCCCATCTCTCCCCCCCTGCATCTCCCATCTCTCCCCCGTGCATCTCCCATCTCTCTCCCCCCCCTGCATCTCCCATCTCTTCCCCCTGCATCTCCCATCTCCCCCCCCTGCATCTCCCATCTCTCCCTCCTCCCTGCATCTCCCATCTCTCCCCCCTGCATCTCCCATCTCTCCCCCCCTGCATCTCCCATCTCTCCCCCCCTGCATCTCCCATCTCTCTCTCCCCCCTGCATCTCCCATCTCTCCCCCCTGCATCTCCCATCTCTCTCCCCCCCTGCATCTCCCATATCTCTCCCCCTGCATCTCCCATCTCTCTCTCCCCCCCTGCATCTCCCATCTCTCCCCCCTGCATCTCCCCCCTGCATCTCCCATCTCCCCCCCTGCATCTCCCATCTCTCTCCCCCCTGCCTCTCCCATATCTCCCCCCTGCATCTCCCATCTCTCCCCCCCTGCATCTCCCATCTCTCCCCCCCTGCATCTCCCATCTCTCCCCCCTGCATCTCCCATCTCCCCCCCTGCATCTCCCATCTCTCCCCCCCTGCATCTCCCATCTCTCCCCCCCTGCATCTCCCATCTCCCCCCCTGCATCTCCCATCTCTCCCCCCCTGCATCTCCCATCTCTCCCCCCCTGCATCTCCCATCTCTCCCCCCTGCATCTCCCATCTCTCTCCCTCTGCATCTCCCATCTCTCCCCCCCTGCATCTCCCATCTCCCCCCCTGCGTCTCCCATCTCTCCCCCCCTGCATCTCCCATCTCTCCCCCCCTGCATCTCCCATCTCTCTCCCCACCTGCGTCTCCCATCTCTCTCCCCCCCTGCGTCTCCCATCTCTCTCTCCCCCCCTGCGTCTCCCATCTCCCCCCCCTGCATCTCCCATCTCTCTCCCCCCTGCATCTCCCATCTCTCTCCTCCCCTGCATCTCCCATCTCTCTCTCCCCCCCTGCATCTCCCATCTCTCCCCCCCTGCATCTCCCATCTCCCTCTCCCCCCCTGCATCTCCCATCTCTCCCCCCTCTGCATCTCCCATCTCTCTCTCCCCCCCTGCATCTCCCATCTCTCTTCCCCCCTGCGTCTCCCATCTCTCTCTACCCCCCTGCATCTCCCATCTCTCTCTCCCCCCCTGCATCTCCCATCTCTCTCTCCCCCCCTGCATCTCCCATCTCTCCCCTGCATCTCCCATCTCTCTCTCCCCCCTGCATCTCCCCCCTGCATCTCTCATCTCTCTCCTCCCCCGCATCTCCCATCTCTCTCCCCCTGCATCTCCCATCTCTCTCCCCCCCTGCATCTTCCATATTTCTCTCCTCCCCTGCATCTCCCATCTCTCTCTCCCCCCCTGCATCTCCCATCTCTCATCTCCCCCACCTGCATCTCCCATCTCTCTCTCCCCCCTGCATCTCCCATCTCTCTCTCCCCCCTGCATCTCCCATCATTCCCCCCCTGCATCTCCCATCTCTCCCCCCCTTCATCTCCCATCTCTCATCTCCCCCACCTGCATCTCCCATCTCTCTCTCCCCCCCTGCATCTCCTATCTCTCCCCCCCTGCATCTCCCATCCCCCCCTGCATCTCCCATCTCCCCCCCTGCATCTCCCATCTCTTCCCCCCTGCATCTCCCATCTCTCTCTCCCCTGCTGCATCTCCCATCTCTCCCCCGCTGCGTCTCCCATCACTCTCTCCCCCCCTGCATCTCCCATCTATCCCCCCCTGCATCTCCCATCTCTCTCCCCCCCGCATCTCCCATCTCTCTCTCCCCCCCTGCATCTCCCATCTCTCTCTCCCCCCCTGCATCTCCCATCTCTCCCCCCCTGCATCTCCCATCTCTCTCTCTCCCATGCATCTCCCATCTCTCTCCCCCCTGCATCTCCCATCTCTCCCCCCCTGCATCTCCCATCTCCCCCCCCTGCATCTCCCATCTCTCCCCCCTGCATCTCCCATCTCTCTCTCCCCCTGCATCTCCCATCTCTCCCCCCTGCATCTCCCATATCTCCCCCCTGCATTTCCCATCTCTCTCTCCCCCCTGCATCTCCCATATCTCCCCCCCCTGCATCTCCCATCTCTCCCCCCTGCACCTCCCATCTCTCTCCCCCCCCCTGCATCTCCCATCTCTCCCCCCTGCATCTCCCACCTCCCCCCCCTGCATCTCCCATCTCTCTCTCCTCCCTGCATCTCCCATCTCTCCCCCCTGCATCTCCCATCTCTCCCCCCCTGCATCTCCCATCTCTCCCCCCCTGCATCTCCCATCTCTCTCTCCCCCCTGCATCTCCCATCTCTCTCTCCCCCCTGCATCTCCCATCTCTCTCCCCCCCTGCATCTCCCATCTCTCTCCCCCCCTGCATCTCCCATCTCTCTCTCACCCCCTGCATCTCCCATCTCTCCCCCCTGCATCTCCCATCTCTCTCCCCCCTGCGTCTCCCATCTCTCTCCCCCCTGCATCTCCCATATCTCCCCCCTGCATCTCCCATCTCTCCCCCCCTGCATCTCCCATCTCTCCCCCCTGCATCTCCCATCTCTCCCCCCCTGCATCTCCCATCTCTCCCCCCCTGCGTCTCCCATCTCTCTCCCCCTGCATCTCCCATCTCTCCCCCCCTGCATCTCCCATCTACCCCCCTGCGTCTCCCATCTCTCTCTCCCCCCCTGCATCTCCCATCTCTCCCACCCTGCATCTCCCATCTCTCTCCCCCCCTGCGTCTCCCATCTCTCTCCCCCCCTGCGTCTCCCATCTCTCTCTCCCCCCCTGCGTCTCCCATCTCCCCCCCCCTGCATCTCCCATCTCTCTCCCCCCTGCATCTCCCATCTCTCTCCTCCCCTGCATCTCCCATCTCTCTCTCCCCCCCTGCATCTCCCATCTCTCCCCCCCTGCATCTCCCATCTCCCTCTCCCCCCTGCATCTCCCATCTCTCCCCCCTCTGCATCTCCCATCTCTCTCTCCCCCCTGCATCTCCCATCTCTCTCCCCCCTGCATCTCCCATCTCTCTCTCCCCCCTGCATATCCCATCTCTCTCTCCCCCCATGCATCTCCCATCTCTCTCCCCCCCTGCATCTGCCATCTCTCCACCCCTGCATCTCCCATCTCTCTCTACCCCCCTGCATCTCCCATCTCTCTCTCCCCCCCTGCATCTCCCATCTCTCTCTCCCCCCCTGCATCTCCCATCTCTCCCCTGCATCTCCCATCTCTCTCTCCCCCCTGCATCTCCCCCCTGCATCTCCCATCTCTCTCCTCCCCCGAATCTCCCATCTCTCTCCCCCTGCATCTCCCATCTCTCTCTCCCCCCCTGCGTCTCCCATCTCTCATCTCCCCCACCTGCATCTCCCATCTCTCTCTCCCCCCTGCATCTCCCATCTCTCCCCCCCTGCATCTCCCATCATTCCCCCCCTGCATCTCCCATCTCTCCCCCCCTGCATCTCCCATCTCTCATCTCCCCCACCTGCATCTCCCATCTCTCTCTCCCCCCTGCATCTCCCATCTCTCCCCCCCTGCATCTCCCATCTCTCCCCCCCTGCATCTCCCATCCCCCCTGCATCTCCCATCTCCCCCCCTGCATCTCCCATTTCTTCCCCCCTGCATCTCCCATCTCTCTCTCCCCCCCTGCATCTCCCATCTCTCTCCCCCCTGCATCTCCCATCTCTCTCTCCCCCCTGCATATCCCATCTCTCTCTCCCCCCATGCATCTCCCATCTCTCTCCCCCCCTGCATCTGCCATCTCTCCACCCCTGCATCTCCCATCTCTCTCTACCCCCCTGCATCTCCCATCTCTCTCTCCCCCCCTGCATCTCCCATCTCTCTCTCCCCCCCTGCATCTCCCATCTCTCCCCTGCATCTCCCATCTCTCTCTCCCCCCTGCATCTCCCCCCTGCATCTCCCATCTCTCTCCTCCCCCGAATCTCCCATCTCTCTCCCCCTGCATCTCCCATCTCTCTCTCCCCCCCTGCGTCTCCCATCTCTCATCTCCCCCACCTGCATCTCCCATCTCTCTCTCCCCCCTGCATCTCCCATCTCTCCCCCCCTGCATCTCCCATCATTCCCCCCCTGCATCTCCCATCTCTCCCCCCCTGCATCTCCCATCTCTCATCTCCCCCACCTGCATCTCCCATCTCTCTCTCCCCCCTGCATCTCCCATCTCTCCCCCCCTGCATCTCCCATCTCTCCCCCCCTGCATCTCCCATCCCCCCCTGCATCTCCCATCTCCCCCCCTGCATCTCCCATTTCTTCCCCCCTGCATCTCCCATCTCTCTCTCCCCCGCTGCATCTCCCATCTCTCCCCCGCTGCGTCTCGCATCACTCTCTCCCCCCCTGCATCTCCCATCTATCCCCCCCTGCATCTCTCATCTCTCTCCCCCCGCATCTCCCATCTCTCTCTCCCCCCTGCATCTCCCATCTCTCTCTCCCCCCCTTCATCTCCCATCTCTCCCCCCCTGCATCTCCCATCATTCCCCCCCTGCATCTCCCATCTCTCCCCCCCTGCATCTCCCATCTCTCATCTCCCCCCCCCTGCATCTCCCATCTCTTTCTCCCCCCCTGCATCTCCCATCTCTCCCCCCTGCATCTCCCATATCTCCCCCCCTGCATCTCCCATCTCTCATCTCCCCCACCTGCATCTCCCATCTCTCTCTCCCCCCCTACATCTCCCATCCCCCCCTGCATCTCCCATCCCCCCCTGCATCTCCCATCTCCCCCCCTGCATCTCCCATCTCTTCCCCCCTGCATCTCCCATCTCTCCCCCGCTGCGTCTCCCATCACTCTCTCCCCCCCTGCATCTCCCATCTATCCCCCCCTGCATCTCCCATCTCTCTCCCCCCTGCATCTCCCATCTCTCTCTCCCCCCCTGCATCTCCCATCTCTCCCCCCCTGCATCTCCCATCTCTCTCTCCCACATGCATCTCCCATCTCTCTCCCCCCCTGCATCTCCCATCTCTCCCCCCCTGCATCTCCCATCTCTCCCCCCCTGCATCTCCCATCTCTCCCCCCCTGCATCTCCCATCTCTCTCTCCCCCTGCATCTCCCATCTCTCCCCCCTGCATCTCCCATCTCTCCCCCCCTGCATCTCCCATCTCTCTCTCCCCCTGCATCTCCCATCTCTCTCTCCCCCTGCGTCTCCCATCTCTCTCTCCCCCTGCGTCTTCCATCTCTCTCTCCCCCTGCATCTCCCATCTCTCCCCCCCTGCATCTCCCATTTCTCTCCCCCCCTGCGTCTCCCATCTCTCTCTCCTCCTGCATCTCCCATCTCTCTCTCCCCCCTGCATCTCCCATCTCTCCCCCCCTGCATCTCCCATCTCTCTCCCCCCCCTGCATCTCCCATCTCTCCCTCCCTGCATCTCCCATCTCTCCCCCCCTGCATCACCCATCTCTCCCCCCTGCATCTCCCATCTCTCCCCCCTACATCTCCCATCTCTCTCTCCCCCATGCATCTCCCATCTCTCTCCCCCCCTGCATCTCCCATCTCTCCCCCCCTACATCTCCCATCTCTCCCCCCCTGCATCTCCCATCTCTCCCCCCCTGCATCTCCCATCTCTCTTTCCCCCTGCATCTCCCATCTCTCCCCCCTGCATCTCCCATCTCTCCCCCCCTGCATCTCCCATCTCTCTCTCCCCCTGCATCTCCCATCTCTCTCTCCCCCTGCGTCTCCCATCTCTCCCCCCCTGCATCTCCCATCTCTCTCTCCCCCTGCATCTCCCATCTCTCCCCCCTGCATCTCCCATCTCTCCCCCCCTGCATCTCCCATCTCTCTCTCCCCCTGCATCTCCCATCTCTCCCCCCCTGCATCTCCCATCTCTCTCTCCCCCTGCATCTCCCATCTCTCCCCCTGCATCTCCCATCTCTCTCTCCCCCTGCATCTCCCATCTCTCTCTCCCCCTGCATCTCCCATCTCTCTCTCCCCCTGCATCTCCCATCTCTCTCTCCCCCTGCGTCTCCCATCTCTCTCTCCCCCTGCATCTCCCATCTCTCCCCCCCTGCATCTCCCATCTCTCTCCCCCCCCTGCGTCTCCCATCTCTCTCTCCCCCTGCATCTCCCATCTCTCTCTCCCCCCCTGCATCTCCCATCTCTCCCCCCCTGCATCTCCCATCTCTTTCTCCCCCCCCTGCATCTCCCATCTCTCTCCCCCCCCTGCAACTCCCATCTCTCCCTCCCTGCATCTCCCATCTCTCCCCCTGCATCTCCCATCTCTCCCCCCTGCATCTCCCATCTCTCCCCCTACATCTCCCATCTCTCTCTCCCCCATGCATCTCCCATCTCTCTCCCCCCCTGCATCTCCCATCTCTCCCCCACTACATCTCCTATCTCTCCCCCCCTGCATCTCCCATCTCTCCCCCCCTGCATCTCCCATCTCTCTCTCCCCCATGCATCTCCCATCTCTCTCCCCCCCCCTGCATCTCCCATCTCTCCCCCCCTGCATCTCCCATCTCTCCCCCCCTGCATCTACCATCTCTCCCCCCTGCATCTCTCATCTCTCTCTCCCCCTGCATCTCCCATCTCTCCCGCCTGCATCTCCCATCTCTCCCCCCCTGCATCTCCCATCTCTCTCTCCCCCTGCATCTCCCATCTCTCTCTCCCCCTGCGTCTCCCATCTCTCTCTCCCCCTGCATCTCCCATCTCTCCCCCCCTACATCTCCCATCTCTCTCTCCCCCCTGCATCTCCCATCTCTCCCCCCCCTGCGTCTCCCATCTCTCTCTCCCCCTGCATCTCCCATCTCTCTCTCCCCCCCTGCATCTCCCATCTCTCCCCCCCCTGCATCTCCCATCTCTCTCCCCCCCTGCATCTCCCATCTCTCCCTCCCTGCATCTCCCATCTCTACCCCCTGCATCTCCCATCTCTCCCCCCTGCATCTCCCATCTCTCCCCCCTACATCTCCCATCTCTCTCTCCCCCCTGCGTCTCCCATCTCTCTCTCCCCCCCTGCGTCTCCCATCTCTCTCTCCTCCCCTGCATCTCCCATCTCTCTTTCCCCCCCTGCATCTCCCATCTCTCTCTCCCCCCCCTGCGTCTCCCATCTCTCTCTCCCCCTGCATCTCCCATCTCTCCCCCCCTGCATCTCCCATCTCTCCGTCCCTGCATCTCCCATCTCTCCGTCCCTGCATCTCCCATCTCTCCCCCCCCTGCATCTCCCATCTCTCTCTCCTCCCCTGCATCTCCCATCTCTCCCTCCCCCTGCATCTCCCATCTCTCTCTCCCCCCTGCTTCTCCCATCTCTCCCCCCCTGCATCTCCCATCTCTCTCTCCCCCCTGCATCTCCCCCCTGCATCTCCCATCTCTCTCCTCCCCCGAATCTCCCATCTCTCTCCCCCTGCATCTCCCATCTCTCTCTCCCCCCTGCGTCTCCCATCTCTCATCTCCCCCACCTGCATCTCCCATCTCTCTCTCCCCCCTGCATCTCCCATCTCTCCCCCCCTGCATCTCCCATCATTCCCCCCCTGCATCTCCCATCTCTCCCCCCCTGCATCTCCCATCTCTCATCTCCCCCACCTGCATCTCCCATCTCTCTCTCCCCCCTGCATCTCCCATCTCTCCCCCCCTGCATCTCCCATCTCTCCCCCCCTGCATCTCCCATCCCCCCCTGCATCTCCCATCTCCTCCCCTGCATCTCCCATTTCTTCCCCCCTGCATCTCCCATCTCTCTCTCCCCCGCTGCATCTCCCATCTCTCCCCCGCTGCGTCTCGCATCACTCTCTCCCCCCCTGCATCTCCCATCTATCCCCCCCTGCATCTCTCATCTCTCTCCCCCCGCATCTCCCATCTCTCTCTCCCCCCTGCATCTCCCATCTCTCTCTCCCCCCCTTCATCTCCCATCTCTCCCCCCCTGCATCTCCCATCATTCCCCCCCTGCATCTCCCATCTCTCCCCCCCTGCATCTCCCATCTCTCATCTCCCCCCCCTGCATCTCCCATCTCTTTCTCCCCCCCTGCATCTCCCATCTCTCCCCCCTGCATCTCCCATCTCTCCCCCCCTGCATCTCCCATCTCTCATCTCCCCCACCTGCATCTCCCATCTCTCTCTCTCCCCCTACATCTCCCATATCTCCCCCCCTGCATCTCCCATCCCCCCCTGCATCTCCCATCTCCCCCCCTGCATCTCCCATCTCTTCCCCCCTGCATCTCCCATCTCTCCCCCGCTGCGTCTCCCATCACTCTCTCCCCCCCTGCATCTACCATCTATCCCCCCCTGCATCTCCCATCTCTCTCCCCCCCGCATCTCCCATCTCTCTCTCCCCCCCTGCATCTCCCATCTCTCCCCCCCTGCATCTCCCATCTCTCTCTCCCCCATGCATCTCCCATCTCTCTCCCCCCCTGCATCTCCCATCTCTCCCCCCCTGCATCTCCCATCTCTCCCCCCTGCATCTCCCATCTCTCCCCCCCTGCATCTCCCATCTCTCTCTCCCCCTGCATCTCCCATCTCTCCCCCCTGCATCTCCCATCTCTCCCCCCCTGCATCTCCCATCTCTCTCTCCCCCTGCATCTCCCATCTCTCTCTCCCCCTGCGTCTCCCATCTCTCTCTCCCCCTGCGTCTTCCATCTCTCTCTCCCCCTGCATCTCCCATCTCTCCCCCCCTGCATCTCCCATTTCTCTCCCCCCCTGCGTCTCCCATCTCTCCCCCCCTGCATCTCCCATCTCTCCCCCCCTGCATCTCCCATCTCTCTTTCCCCCTGCATCTCCCATCTCTCCCCCCTGCATCTCCCATCTCTCCCCCCCTGCATCTCCCATCTCTCTCTCCCCCTGCATCTTCCATCTCTCTCTCCCCCTGCGTCTCCCATCTCTCCCCCCCTGCATCTCCCATCTCTCTCTCCCCCTGCATCTCCCATCTCTCCCCCCTGCATCTCCCATCTCTCCCCCCCTGCATCTCCCATCTCTCTCTCCCCCTGCATCTCCCATCTCTCCCCCCCTGCATCTCCCATCTCTCTCTCCCCCTGCATCTCCCATCTCTCCCCCTGCATCTCCCATCTCTCTCTCCCCCTGCATCTCCCATCTCTCTCTCCCCCTGCATCTCCCATCTCTCTCTCCCCCTGCATCTCCCATCTCTCTCTCCCCCTGCGTCTCCCATCTCTCTCTCCCCCTGCATCTCCCATCTCTCCCCCCCTGCATCTCCCATCTCTCTCCCCCCCCTGCGTCTCCCATCTCTCTCTCCCCCTGCATCTCCCATCTCTCTCTCCCCCCCTGCATCTCCCATCTCTCCCCCCCTGCATCTCCCATCTCTCTCCCCCCCCCTGCATCTCCCATCTCTCTCCCCCCCCTGCAACTCCCATCTCTCCCTCCCTGCATCTCCCATCTCTCCCCCCTGCATCTCCCATCTCTCCCCCCTGCATCTCCCATCTCTCCCCCTACATCTCCCATCTCTCTCTCCCCCATGCATCTCCCATCTCTCTCCCCCCCTGCATCTCCCATCTCTCCCCCACTACATCTCCTATCTCTCCCCCCCTGCATCTCCCATCTCTCCCCCCCTGCATCTCCCATCTCTCTCTCCCCCATGCATCTCCCATCTCTCTCCCCCCCCCTGCATCTCCCATCTCTCCCCCCCTGCATCTCCCATATCTCCCCCCCTGCATCTACCATCTCTCCCCCCTGCATCTCTCATCTCTCTCTCCCCCTGCATCTCCCATCTCTCCCGCCTGCATCTCCCATCTCTCCCCCCCTGCATCTCCCATCTCTCTCTCCCCCTGCATCTCCCATCTCTCTCTCCCCCTGCGTCTCCCATCTCTCTCTCCCCCTGCATCTCCCATCTCTCCCCCCCTGCATCTCCCATCTCTCTCCCCCCCCTGCGTCTCCCATCTCTCTCTCCCCCTGCATCTCCCATCTCTCTCTCCCCCCCTGCATCTCCCATCTCTCCCCCCCCTGCATCTCCCATCTCTCTCCCCCCCTGCATCTCCCATCTCTCCCTCCCTGCATCTCCCATCTCTCCCCCCTGCATCTCCCATCTCTCCCCCCTGCATCTCCCATCTCTCTCTCCCCCCTACATCTCCCATCTCTCTCTCCCCCCCTGCGTCTCCCATCTCTCTCTCCTCCCCTGCATCTCCCATCTCTCTTTCCCCCCCTGCATCTCCCATCTCTCTCTCCCCCCCTGCGTCTCCCATCTCTCTCTCCCCCTGCATCTCCCATCTCTCCCCCCCTGCATCTCCCATCTCTCCGTCCCTGCATCTCCCATCTCTCCGTCCCTGCATCTCCCATCTCTCCCCCCCCTGCATCTCCCATCTCTCTCTCCTCCCCTGCATCTCCCATCTCTCCCTCCCCCTGCATCTCCCATCTCTCTCTCCCCCCTGCTTCTCCCATCTCTCCCCCCCTGCATCTCCCATCTCTCCCCCCCTGCATCTCCCATCTCTCCCCCCCTGCATCTCCCATCTCTCCCCCCCTGCATCTCCCATCTCTCCCCCCCTGCATCTTCCATCTATCTCTCCCCCCTGCGTCTCCCATCTCTCTCTCCCCCCCTGCATCTCCCATCTCTCCCCCTGCATCTCCCATCTCTCTCTCCCCCTGCATCTCCCATCTCTCTCTCCCCCTGCATCTCCCATCTCTCTCTCCCCCTGCATCTCCCATCTCTCTCTCCCCCTGCGTCTCCCATCTCTCTCTCCCCCTGCATCTCCCATCTCTCCCCCCCTGCATCTCCCATCTCTCTCCCCCCCCTGCGTCTCCCATCTCTCTCTCCCCCTGCATCTCCCATCTCTCTCTCCCCCCCTGCATCTCCCATCTCTCCCCCCCTGCATCTCCCATCTCTTTCTCCCCCCCCTGCATCTCCCATCTCTCTCCCCCCCCTGCAACTCCCATCTCTCCCTCCCTGCATCTCCCATCTCTCCCCCTGCATCTCCCATCTCTCCCCCCTGCATCTCCCATCTCTCCCCCTACATCTCCCATCTCTCTCTCCCCCATGCATCTCCCATCTCTCTCCCCCCCTGCATCTCCCATCTCTCCCCCACTACATCTCCTATCTCTCCCCCCCTGCATCTCCCATCTCTCCCCCCCTGCATCTCCCATCTCTCTCTCCCCCATGCATCTCCCATCTCTCTCCCCCCCCCCTGCATCTCCCATCTCTCCCCCCCTGCATCTCCCATCTCTCCCCCCCTGCATCTACCATCTCTCCCCCCTGCATCTCTCATCTCTCTCTCCCCCTGCATCTCCCATCTCTCCCGCCTGCATCTCCCATCTCTCCCCCCCTGCATCTCCCATCTCTCTCTCCCCCTGCATCTCCCATCTCTCTCTCCCCCTGCGTCTCCCATCTCTCTCTCCCCCTGCATCTCCCATCTCTCCCCCCCTACATCTCCCATCTCTCTCTCCCCCCTGCATCTCCCATCTCTCCCCCCCCTGCGTCTCCCATCTCTCTCTCCCCCTGCATCTCCCATCTCTCTCTCCCCCCCTGCATCTCCCATCTCTCCCCCCCCTGCATCTCCCATCTCTCTCCCCCCCTGCATCTCCCATCTCTCCCTCCCTGCATCTCCCATCTCTACCCCCTGCATCTCCCATCTCTCCCCCCTGCATCTCCCATCTCTCCCCCCTACATCTCCCATCTCTCTCTCCCCCCTGCGTCTCCCATCTCTCTCTCCCCCCCTGCGTCTCCCATCTCTCTCTCCTCCCCTGCATCTCCCATCTCTCTTTCCCCCCCTGCATCTCCCATCTCTCTCTCCCCCCCCTGCGTCTCCCATCTCTCTCTCCCCCTGCATCTCCCATCTCTCCCCCCCTGCATCTCCCATCTCTCCGTCCCTGCATCTCCCATCTCTCCGTCCCTGCATCTCCCATCTCTCCCCCCCCTGCATCTCCCATCTCTCTCTCCTCCCCTGCATCTCCCATCTCTCCCTCCCCCTGCATCTCCCATCTCTCTCTCCCCCCTGCTTCTCCCATCTCTCCCCCCCTGCATCTCCCATCTCTCTCTCCCCCCTGCATCTCCCCCCTGCATCTCCCATCTCTCTCCTCCCCCGAATCTCCCATCTCTCTCCCCCTGCATCTCCCATCTCTCTCTCCCCCCTGCGTCTCCCATCTCTCATCTCCCCCACCTGCATCTCCCATCTCTCTCTCCCCCCTGCATCTCCCATCTCTCCCCCCCTGCATCTCCCATCATTCCCCCCCTGCATCTCCCATCTCTCCCCCCCTGCATCTCCCATCTCTCATCTCCCCCACCTGCATCTCCCATCTCTCTCTCCCCCCTGCATCTCCCATCTCTCCCCCCCCTGCATCTCCCATCTCTCCCCCCCTGCATCTCCCATCCCCCCCTGCATCTCCCATCTCCTCCCCTGCATCTCCCATTTCTTCCCCCCTGCATCTCCCATCTCTCTCTCCCCCGCTGCATCTCCCATCTCTCCCCCGCTGCGTCTCGCATCACTCTCTCCCCCCCTGCATCTCCCATCTATCCCCCCCTGCATCTCTCATCTCTCTCCCCCCGCATCTCCCATCTCTCTCTCCCCCCTGCATCTCCCATCTCTCTCTCCCCCCCTTCATCTCCCATCTCTCCCCCCCTGCATCTCCCATCATTCCCCCCCTGCATCTCCCATCTCTCCCCCCCTGCATCTCCCATCTCTCATCTCCCCCCCCTGCATCTCCCATCTCTTTCTCCCCCCCTGCATCTCCCATCTCTCCCCCCTGCATCTCCCATCTCTCCCCCCCTGCATCTCCCATCTCTCATCTCCCCCACCTGCATCTCCCATCTCTCTCTCTCCCCCTACATCTCCCATATCTCCCCCCCTGCATCTCCCATCCCCCCCTGCATCTCCCATCTCCCCCCCTGCATCTCCCATCTCTTCCCCCCTGCATCTCCCATCTCTCCCCCGCTGCGTCTCCCATCACTCTCTCCCCCCCTGCATCTACCATCTATCCCCCCCTGCATCTCCCATCTCTCTCCCCCCCGCATCTCCCATCTCTCTCTCCCCCCCTGCATCTCCCATCTCTCCCCCCCTGCATCTCCCATCTCTCTCTCCCCCATGCATCTCCCATCTCTCTCCCCCCCTGCATCTCCCATCTCTCCCCCCCTGCATCTCCCATCTCTCCCCCCTGCATCTCCCATCTCTCCCCCCCTGCATCTCCCATCTCTCTCTCCCCCTGCATCTCCCATCTCTCCCCCCTGCATCTCCCATCTCTCCCCCCTGCATCTCCCATCTCTCTCTCCCCCTGCATCTCCCATCTCTCTCTCCCCCTGCGTCTCCCATCTCTCTCTCCCCCTGCGTCTTCCATCTCTCTCTCCCCCTGCATCTCCCATCTCTCCCCCCCTGCATCTCCCATTTCTCTCCCCCCCTGCGTCTCCCATCTCTCCCCCCCTGCATCTCCCATCTCTCCCCCCCTGCATCTCCCATCTCTCTTTCCCCCTGCATCTCCCATCTCTCCCCCCTGCATCTCCCATCTCTCCCCCCCTGCATCTCCCATCTCTCTCTCCCCCTGCATCTTCCATCTCTCTCTCCCCCTGCGTCTCCCATCTCTCCCCCCCTGCATCTCCCATCTCTCTCTCCCCCTGCATCTCCCATCTCTCCCCCCTGCATCTCCCATCTCTCCCCCCCTGCATCTCCCATCTCTCTCTCCCCCTGCATCTCCCATCTCTCCCCCCCTGCATCTCCCATCTCTCTCTCCCCCTGCATCTCCCATCTCTCCCCTGCATCTCCCATCTCTCTCTCCCCCTGCATCTCCCATCTCTCTCTCCCCCTGCATCTCCCATCTCTCTCTCCCCCTGCATCTCCCATCTCTCTCTCCCCCTGCGTCTCCCATCTCTCTCTCCCCCTGCATCTCCCATCTCTCCCCCCCTGCATCTCCCATCTCTCTCCCCCCCCTGCGTCTCCCATCTCTCTCTCCCCCTGCATCTCCCATCTCTCTCTCCCCCCCTGCATCTCCCATCTCTCCCCCCCTGCATCTCCCATCTCTCTCCCCCCCCCTGCATCTCCCATCTCTCTCCCCCCCCTGCAACTCCCATCTCTCCCTCCCTGCATCTCCCATCTCTCCCCCCTGCATCTCCCATCTCTCCCCCCTGCATCTCCCATCTCTCCCCCTACATCTCCCATCTCTCTCTCCCCCATGCATCTCCCATCTCTCTCCCCCCCTGCATCTCCCATCTCTCCCCCACTACATCTCCTATCTCTCCCCCCCTGCATCTCCCATCTCTCCCCCCCTGCATCTCCCATCTCTCTCTCCCCCATGCATCTCCCATCTCTCTCCCCCCCCCTGCATCTCCCATCTCTCCCCCCCTGCATCTCCCATATCTCCCCCCCTGCATCTACCATCTCTCCCCCCTGCATCTCTCATCTCTCTCTCCCCCTGCATCTCCCATCTCTCCCGCCTGCATCTCCCATCTCTCCCCCCCTGCATCTCCCATCTCTCTCTCCCCCTGCATCTCCCATCTCTCTCTCCCCCTGCGTCTCCCATCTCTCTCTCCCCCTGCATCTCCCATCTCTCCCCCCCTGCATCTCCCATCTCTCTCCCCCCCCTGCGTCTCCCATCTCTCTCTCCCCCTGCATCTCCCATCTCTCTCTCCCCCCCTGCATCTCCCATCTCTCCCCCCCCTGCATCTCCCATCTCTCTCCCCCCCTGCATCTCCCATCTCTCCCTCCCTGCATCTCCCATCTCTCCCCCCTGCATCTCCCATCTCTCCCCCCTGCATCTCCCATCTCTCTCTCCCCCCTACATCTCCCATCTCTCTCTCCCCCCCTGCGTCTCCCATCTCTCTCTCCTCCCCTGCATCTCCCATCTCTCTTTCCCCCCCTGCATCTCCCATCTCTCTCTCCCCCCCTGCGTCTCCCATCTCTCTCTCCCCCTGCATCTCCCATCTCTCCCCCCCTGCATCTCCCATCTCTCCGTCCCTGCATCTCCCATCTCTCCGTCCCTGCATCTCCCATCTCTCCCCCCCCTGCATCTCCCATCTCTCTCTCCTCCCCTGCATCTCCCATCTCTCCCTCCCCCTGCATCTCCCATCTCTCTCTCCCCCCTGCTTCTCCCATCTCTCCCCCCCTGCATCTCCCATCTCTCCCCCCCTGCATCTCCCATCTCTCCCCCCCTGCATCTCCCATCTCTCCCCCCCTGCATCTCCCATCTCTCCCCCCCTGCATCTTCCATCTATCTCTCCCCCCTGCGTCTCCCATCTCTCTCTCCCCCCCTGCGTCTCCCATCTCTCCCCCCTGCATCTCCCATCTCTCTCTCCCCCCCTGCGTCTCCCATCTCTCTCTCCTCCCCTGCATCTCCCATCTCTCCCTCCCCCTGCATCTCCCATCTCTCTCTCCCCCCCTGCATCTCCCATCTCTTCCTCCCCCTGCATTTCCCATCTCTCTCTCCCCCCCTGCATCTCCCATCTCTCCCCCCACTGCATCTCCCATCTCTCCCCCCCTGCATCTCCCATCTCTCCCCCCCTGCATCTCCCATCTCTCCCCCCCTGCATCTCCCATCTCTCTCTCCCCTGCATCTCCCATCTCTCCCCCCCCTGCATCTCCCATATCTCCCCCCTGCATCTCCCACCTCTCCCCCCCTGCATCTCCCATCTCTCTCTCCTCCCCTGCATCTCCCATCTCTCCCTCCCCCTGCATCTCCCATCTCTCTCTCTCTCCCCCCCTGCATCTCCCATCTCTCCCCCCCTGCATCTCCCATCTCTCCCCCCCTGCATCTCCCATCTCTCCCCCCCTGCATCTCCCATCTCTCCCCCCTGCGTCTCCCATCTCTCTCCCCCCCCTGCATCTCCCATCTCTCCCCCCTGCATCACCCCCCTGCATCACCCATCTCCCCCCCCCTGCATCTCCCATCTCTCCCCCCCTGCATCTTCCATCTCTCTCCCCCCTGCATCTCCCATCTCTCTCCCCCCCTGCATCTCCCATCTCTCTCCCCCCCCTGCATCTCCCATCTCTCCCCCCTGCATCTCCCCCCTGCATCTCCCATCTCTCCCCCCCTGCATCTCCCATCTCTCCCCCCCCTGCATCTTCCATCTCTCCCCCCTGCATCTCCCATCTCTACCCCCCCCCCCCCGAAATCTCCCATCTCTCTCCACCCCTGCATCTCCCATCTCTCCCCCCCTGCATCTCCCATCTCTCCCCCCCCTGCATCTCCCATCTCTCTCCCCCCCTTGCATCTCCCTTCTCTCCCCCCCTCCATCTCCCATCTCTCCCCCCTGCATCTCCCCCCCTGCATCTCCCATCTCTCCCCCCCTGCATCTCCCATCTCCCCCCCTGCATCTCCCCCCTGCATTTCCCATCTCTCTCTCCCCCCTCTTCATCTCCCATCTCTCCCCCCCTCTGCATCTCCCATCTCTCCCCCCCTCTGCATCTCCCGCCCCCCCTCTGCATCCCCCGTCTCCCCCGATATCCTACCTCAGGCAAAGGCGGCGGAGGTGGCACTGTGGCACGCATTCACTAGCAGCAGGCACCAGAGGTTCCGCACTGCTAGCGAGCGACTGTGAGCGGGCTCTGGGGGGGGGGGGGAGAGCGAGACGGGGTACCGGGGGGAGGGAGAGTCGGGGGGAGGCAGTGCCAGGGACCGGAGGGGGAGCCGGGTGCCGGAGGGAGGGAGAACCGGGGTGCCAGGGGAGGGAGAACCGGGGTGCCGGAGGGAGAGCCGGGGGGAGGGGGAGCCGGAGGGAGGGAGTGCCGGGGGGAGGGGGAGCCGGAGGGAGGGAGAACCGGGGTGCCGGAGGGAGGGAAGGCAGGGGAGAGCGGGAGGCCACGTGGCCGCCCCTGCAACTGCTTTTTTGTCTCCGCATCCCATCCAATCCCCTGCGGCCCGGCATTCTAAAGCCCCGCCCCCGGCATTCCAACCAATCCCCTGCGGCCCAGAACTTTGAAAATACTTACAGTACCTGCCTCCGCCGCCGCCGACAAAAAACGGGACCAGGGAGAAAATCTGGGACATTACCGGGACGAACCGGCACCCGGGACAGGAGAGAAAAAAACGGGACCTCGGTCACCCTATATCTGTGTCTACTAAGTCATCCTATTATTCCATGTAACTGCTCCATATGACTCCTCCTGTTGCTCTATATAACTCCTTTACAGTACGTCACCATATGCCATAAATTTTCCCCCAGAGAGGTTACGGGCGGAGAAATATGAAAATTCAGGTGTTTAATCCCAAATCACACCTCTGTTGTATTCTGATTTCATAACTTCAGGGCAATTCCTTTATACAGTAGGATCTCCCAAGAGGGAGGAAAGGGGGCTCAAAGTATGTGGGATGCACTAATTAAGGAGACAACACAGACTAAATATAAATCTAAAAGCTCCTTTAAATAAAAGATAATAATAATGTTGCAGGAGGCACCCTAAGTCTTAGTATGAAGTCCATTCTAAAGTATATATATCTTGTGGAGGTGTAGAAGTCCCAATCAGGCAATGCAATATTGCAGATAAGTGCCCCAATGTCCAAAGACAACCTCCTATTACCAAGACAATTCAGATTGATAAAATAAGCCAGTACTCACATAGGAATGAACGATTTCTTCTCCTTTTGTGTAATCCGTTCTATTGTAAGGAGTCTTCACTTGCTGGGTGCCATCCCTGGTGTGCGTTGTGCTGTGGATGCAATCAGAGGAAAAAGGCAAAAAAGCCATAAGGTCGCCGCACCACTTCAAAGAATAAGCGAAGTGGGTAAACAATAAACGAATGTATTAAGGACAAAAACCGGAGAAAATCACACACATGTTTCGCCTAGTAAGGCTTTATCAAAGTGTACAAGAACCTTACCTCCTGCACTGAGTTATGTATGTTCCCCCGAACAAGGAAGTAATCCTCAGATTCGCGCCATACAGACTGATGTGATGATTGTCAGAATACATTAGAATATACCTATAATAAATATAGAATATTCAAACAAAAATTATCCAAAACAAACAATAGAGCAAAATCCAAAATGAAACTTAAGGGGCACCAAGGATATAACCAGACATGTATGACAGTACTTGTTATAAGATATCACATATATATGATTTGATGTAAATAAGAGTATGTAATAAAATAATACACCAAGTACATACAAAACATGCTATTACATTAAAAAAAACAGATTCCATGTGTCTATATCAGAACTTAACGGTCTATAATGAACAGAATTACAACAGACAAGAGAAAAACATAAAATTTAACCCCATCAATAGATGGGAGATAACTATATGAAATATCTGTGGTCCATATTGGACACAAGGAATCTTGCAAAAATATATCAATGGATGAAAACAGCTTTTTATATACCAGCATCATTGTTATTTAACAGCAATGCTGACAATTCCAATGGAAAACTAGAATAAGAGAGAGATGCACTGGTACAAGCGTATATCAAGGAAGGGGTTGGGGGGGGGGGGATACAAAAAGGAGGGTGTCGAAATAAAGAGAAAAATGATCACAAATGTGATGATGGGTATTTGCATTGATTATGAGAAATTATAAAAAATTACTGATGTCCCAGTCTACATTGAGACCTAAGGGAGTCCTAGTACGTAACATAAAAATCCAGTGCATCTCTCATCAAGTTGTTTAACACGATCACCACCTCCATTGTGGGATGGTATGTGTTCCATTCCTTTAAATGTAAACATGTGGAGTTCTCCCATAGGACAAGTAGCACCATGCTTAGATACCGGGTGGTTAAGATCTTTTTTCTTTATCAATCTGACATGTTCTTGAATGTTCCCCCCCCTGCATCTCCCATCTCTCCCCCCCCTGCATCTCCCATCTCTCCCCCCTGCATCTCCCATCTCTCCCCCCCTGCATCTCCCATCTCTCTCTCCCCCTGCATCTCCCATCTCTCTCTCCCCCTGCATCTCCCATCTCTCTCTCCCCCTGCATCTCCCATCTCTCTCTCCCCCTGCATCTCCCATCTCTCTCTCCCCCTGCATCTCCCATCTCTCTCTCCCCCTGCGTCTCCCATCTGTCTCTCCCCCTGCATCTCCCATCTCTCCCCCCCTGCATCTCCCATCTCTCTCCCCCCCCTGCGTCTCCCATCTCTCTCTCCCCCTGCATCTCCCATCTCTCTCTCCCCCCCTGCATCTCCCATCTCTCCCCCCCTGCATCTCCCATCTCTCTCCCCCCCCCTGCATCTCCCATCTCTCCCTCCCTGCATCTCCCATCTCTCCCCCCCTGCATCTCCCATCTCTCCCCCCTGCATCTCCCATCTCTCCCCCCTACATCTCCCATCTCTCTCTCCCCCATGCATCTCCCATCTCTCTCCCCCCCTGCATCTCCCATCTCTCCCCCACTACATCTCCTATCTCTCCCCCCCTGCATCTCCCATCTCTCCCCCCCTGCATCTCCCATCTCTCTCTCCCCCATGCATCTCCCATCTCTCTCCCCCCGTGCATCTCCCATCTCTCCCCCCCTGCATCTCCCATCTCTCCCCCCCTGCATCTCCCATCTCTCCCCCCTGCATCTCCCATCTCTCTCTCCCCCTGCATCTCCCATCTCTCCCGCCTGCATCTCTCATCTCTCCCCCCTGCATCTCCCATCTCTCTCTCCCCCTGCATCTCCCATCTCTCTCTCCCCCTGCGTCTCCCATCTCTCTCTCCCCCTGCATCTCCCATCTCTCCCCCCCTGCATCTCCCATATCTCTCCCCCCCCTGCGTCTCCCATCTCTCTCTCCCCCTGCATCTCCCATCTCTCTCCCCCCCTGCATCTCCCATCTCTCCCCCCCTGCATCTCCCATCTCTCTCCCCCCCCTGCATCTCCCATCTCTCTCCCCCCCCCTGCATCTCCCATCTCTCCCTCCCTGCATCTCCCATCTCTTCCCCCTGCATCTCCCATCTCTCCCCCCTGCATCTCCCATCTCTCCCCCCTACATCTCCCATCTCTCTCTCCCCCCTGCGTCTCCCATCTCTCTCTCCTCCCCTGCATCTCCCATCTCTCTCTCCCCCCCTGCATCTCCCATCTCTCTCTCCCCCCCTGCGTCTCCCATCTCTCTCTCCCTCTGCATCTCCCATCTCTCCCCCCCTGCATCTCCCATCTCTCCGTCCCTGCATCTCCCATCTCTCCGTCCCTGCATCTCCCATCTCTCCGTCCCTGCATCTCCCATCTCTCCCCCCCTGCATCTCCCATCTCTCCCCCCCTGCATCTCCCATCTCTCTCTCCTCCCCTGCATCTCCCATCTCTCCCTCCCCCTGCATCTCCCATCTCTCTCTCCCCCCTGCTTCTCCCATCTCTCCCCCCCTGCATCTCCCATCTCTCCCCCCCTGCATCTCCCATCTCTCCCCCCCTGCATCTCCCATCTCTCCCCCCCTGCATCTCCCATCTCTCCCCCCCTGCATCTTCCATCTATCTCTCCCCCCTGCGTCTCCCATCTCTCTCTCCCCCCCTGCGTCTCCCATCTCTCCCCCCTGCATCTCTCATCTCTCTCTCCCCCCCTGCGTCTCCCATCTCTCTCTCCTCCCCTGCATCTCCCATCTCTCCCTCCCCCTGCATCTCCCATCTCTCTCTCCCCCCCTGCATCTCCCATCTCTTCCTCCCCCTGCATTTCCCATCTCTCTCTCCCCCCCTGCATCTCCCATCTCTCCCCCCACTGCATCTCCCATCTCTCCCCCCCCTGCATCTCCCATCTCTCCCCCCCTGCATCTCCCATCTCTCCCCCCTGCATCTCCCATCTCTCTCTCCCCTGCATCTCCCATCTCTCCCCCCCCATGCATCTCCCATGTCTCCCCCCCCTGCATCTCCCATCTCTCCCCCCTGCATCTCCCACCTCTCCCCCCCTGCATCTCCCATCTCTCTCTCCTCCCCTGCATCTCCCATCTCTCCCTCCCCCTGCATCTCCCATCTCTCTCTCTCCCCCCCTGCATCTCCCATCTCTCCCCCCCTGCATCTCCCATCTCTCCCCCCCTGCATCTCCCATCTCTCCCCCCCTGCATCTCCCATCTCTCCCCCCTGCGTCTCCCATCTCTCTCCCCCCCCTGCATCTCCCATCTCTCCCCCCTGCATCTCCCATCTCTCCCCCCCTGCATCTTCCATCTCTCTCCCCCCCTGCATCTCCCATCTCTCTCCCCCCCCTGCATCTCCCATCTCTCCCCCCTGCATCTCCCCCCTGCATCTCCCATCTCTCCCCCCCTGCATCTCCCATCTCTCCCCCCCCTGCATCTTCCATCTCTCCCCCCCTGCATCTCCCATCTCTACCCCCCCCGAAATCTCCCATCTCTCTTCACCCCTGCATCTCCCATCTCTCCCCCCCTGCATCTCCCATCTCTCCCCCCCCTGCATCTCCCTTCTCTCTCCCCCCCTTGCATCTCCCATCTCTCCCCCCCTCCATCTCCCATCTCTCCCCCCTGCATCTCCCCCCCTGCATCTCCCATCTCTCCCCCCCTGCATCTCCCATCTCCCCCCCTGCATCTCCCCCCTGCATTTCCCATCTCTCTCTCCCCCCCTCTTCATCTCCCATCTCTCCCCCCCTCTGCATCTCCCATCTCTCCCCCCCTCTGCATCTCCCGCCCCCCCTCTGCATCCCCCGTCTCCCCCGATATCCTACCTCAGGCAAAGGCGGCGGAGGTGGCACTGTGGCACGCATTCACTAGCAGCAGGCACCAGAGGTTCCGCACTGCTAGCGAGCGACTGTGAGCGGGCTCTGGGGGGGGGGGGGGAGAGCGAGACGGGGTACCGGGGGGAGGGAGAGTCGGGGGGAGGCAGTGCCAGGGACCGGAGGGGGAGCCGGGTGCCGGAGGGAGGGAGAACCGGGGTGCCAGGGGAGGGAGAACCGGGGTGCCGGAGGGAGAGCCGGGGGGAGGGGGAGCCGGAGGGAGGGAGTGCCGGGGGGAAGGGGAGCCGGAGGGAGGGAGAACCGGGGTGCCGGAGGGAGGGAAGGCAGGGGAGAGCGGGAGGCCACGTGGCCGCCCCTGCAACTGCTTTTTTGTCTCCGCATCCCATCCAATCCCCTGCGGCCCGGCATTCTAAAGCCCCGCCCCCGGCATTCCAACCAATCCCCTGCGGCCCAGAACTTTGAAAATACTTACCTGCCTCCGCCGCCGCCGACAAAAAACGGGACCAGGGAGAAAATCTGGGACATTACCGGGACGAACCGGCACCCGGGACAGGAGAGAAAAAAACGGGACCTCGGTCACCCTATATCTGTGTCTACTAAGTCATCCTATTATTCCATGTAACTGCTCCATATGACTCCTCCTGTTGCTCTATATAACTCCTTTACAGTACGTCACCATATGCCATAAATTTTCCCCCAGAGAGGTTACGGGCGGAGAAATATGAAAATTCAGGTGTTTAATCCCAAATCACACCTCTGTTGTATTCTGATTTCATAACTTCAGGGCAATTCCTTTATACAGTAGGATCTCCCAAGAGGGAGGAAAGGGGGCTCAAAGTATGTGGGATGCACTAATTAAGGAGACAACACAGACTAAATATAAATCTAAAAGCTCCTTTAAATAAAAGATAATAATAATGTTGCAGGAGGCACCCTAAGTCTTAGTATGAAGTCCATTCTAAAGTATATATATCTTGTGGAGGTGTAGAAGTCCCAATCAGGCAATGCAATATTGCAGATAAGTGCCCCAATGTCCAAAGACAACCTCCTATTACCAAGACAATTCAGATTGATAAAATAAGCCAGTACTCACATAGGAATGAACGATTTCTTCTCCTTTTGTGTAATCCGTTCTATTGTAAGGAGTCTTCACTTGCTGGGTGCCATCCCTGGTGTGCGTTGTGCTGTGGATGCAATCAGAGGAAAAAGGCAAAAAAGCCATAAGGTCGCCGCACCACTTCAAAGAATAAGCGAAGTGGGTAAACAATAAACGAATGTATTAAGGACAAAAACCGGAGAAAATCACACACATGTTTCGCCTAGTAAGGCTTTATCAAAGTGTACAAGAACCTTACCTCCTGCACTGAGTTATGTATGTTCCCCCGAACAAGGAAGTAATCCTCAGATTCGCGCCATACAGACTGATGTGATGATTGTCAGAATACATTAGAATATACCTATAATAAATATAGAATATTCAAACAAAAATTATCCAAAACAAACAATAGAGCAAAATCCAAAATGAAACTTAAGGGGCACCAAGGATGTAACCAGACATGTATGACAGTACTTGTTATAAGATATCACATATATATGATTTGATGTAAATAAGAGTATGTAATAAAATAATACACCAAGTACATACAAAACATGCTATTACATTAAAAAAAACAGATTCCATGTGTCTATATCAGAACTTAACGGTCTATAATGAACAGAATTACAACAGACAAGAGAAAAACATAAAATTTAACCCCATCAATAGATGGGAGATAACTATATGAAATATCTGTGGTCCATATTGGACACAAGGAATCTTGCAAAAATATATCAATGGATGAAAACAGCTTTTTATATACCAGCATCATTGTTATTTAACAGCAATGCTGACAATTCCAATGGAAAACCAGAATAAGAGAGAGATGCACTGGTACAAGCGTATATCAAGGAAGGGGTTGGGGGGTGGGGGGGGGATACAAAAAGGAGGGTGTCGAAATAAAGAGAAAAATGATCACAAATGTGATGATGGGTATTTGCATTGATTATGAGAAATTATAAAAAATTACTGATGTCCCAGATGTTGAGACCTAAGGGAGTCCTAGTACGTAACATAAAAATCCAGTGCATCTCTCATCAAGTTGTTTAACACGATCACCACCTCCATTGTGGGATGGTATGTGTTCCATTCCTTTAAATGTAAACATGTGGAGTTCTCCCATAGGACAAGTAGCACCATGCTTAGATACCGGGTGGTTAAGATCTTTTTTCTTTATCAATCTGACATGTTCTTGAATGCGTTGTTTAAGTAACCTTATAGTTCTTCCCACGTATTGTTTACCACAGTGTAAGGAATCGGGGGCCACGTCCCTTGCAGCGTGACCCCTCCTTACCCACTACCAGTACTGCAGCGGCTGCTGCCCTGCCCCCCGTGCGCATACCTTGAACTCCGCCGCGGCCGCCATCTTGGATTCTGGCGCTGATATTACAGAGCGCGCTTCCTTCTAGGATTTATAGCGTGCGCATTATGTCTGTCTCCGCCCCCCGCTCGGTGTGGGAGTCTTCACCACGTCTCCAGCACTCTCAGCTGTGCTCTACTACTTCCTGGTCTCTCAGCCACTCACGCGCAGCTCCTCAACACGCCCCCGCCATGCCCCTCGTTCGGATTGGTCGTTGTCGCTTTAAATATCCTGCTTTGCCTTCACTTTCTTGCTCTGCATAGCTCCTTGCTACCTGTGTTGCCTGGAACCTGTGTTGTGCTCTCTTTGTGTTTATTCCCTACAGCTATTGACCCGGCTCGTCTGAATACCCCCTCTGGCTCCTGAACTCGGCTTTCCTACTGACTGCTCTAACCTCTAAGACCCTCGGACTCTGCTACGGATTTTGACTATGGAACTTTCTATATCCTCGGATTCGGCAAGTACTTGACCATTCTTTATCTACATCCAGGGCTGGCCACGCTACTACGCCACATCCCGGACACGCCCCCTCTGCTGTCGGTGCATGTACTCTACATCCCACCTCAGTACAGGGGACTGGTCTGGTCTGCGGGCTGCACAGCGTGACATTATGCAGAACCCAAATGCAGACCTGGCTGAGGTGGGCCAACTACTTTCGACCCTTGCGCAATGCATCCAAGCTTTGGGAACGCAGATATCCGCTTTGATACAACAAGTATCCTCTCTCTCACTACAGCCCACTCTGCCACCAGCTGCAGCCGCACCTGGAAGCGCCCGCTCTTCGGAACTCAGAATCCCTACGCCCAAAGCATATGCGAGTGACCCTCTGGCCTGTCGAGGTTTTTTGAACAAGTGTGAAATTCAGTTTGAAATGTCTCCAAGCCTCTTTCCTACCGGACGGACCAAGGTGGCCTATGTTTACTCTCTCTTAACAGGGGATGCCTGGGCTTCTCCCATCTGGGAGCTGCGTCCGGTGTTCACCTCGGATTACCAGCTCTTCTGCCAAGAATTCCAGCAGGTATTTGATGGGCCTGTGTAAAGAGGGAGATCTTCTCCAACTCGATCCCTCCTCCTCCTCCTCGTCAGTGTACTGACTATCAGTAAATGTCACTTCCTCTAAAGCCTTATCAAGGTGAGCTATGTCATATCCCCTTGCCAAAAATCTTGGTATTGTTAATCCCTCTGGGGCTTAAGGGGTTAATGAGCTAAAGTTTTTGGAAAATACAAATATGTGTGGTGTCTTTTCAGAAATATCTGGGCTTCAAAAGGCTTGATTGAAGTTGGGTGTGAAAAGTACAGAGGGGGTTTGGGTTATGTTCAGTGTTCGACAAATCACGCCACCTAGTCCTGCCCCCAACCCCGCTTTAAAATAAAATATATAAATAAAATACATTTAATAAATTCCTAGTCAGAACAACATTCTTTTTTGACATAAATGTATTTATTGTATTACATTATACTACAATTAGTCCTTGTTACGTGTGTGTGTGTGTGTGTGTGTGTGTGTGTGTGTGTGTGTGTGTGTGTGTGTGTGTGTGTGTGTAAATGTCGGATCTAGAAATAAAAGCCAGTTGTGAATGACTAGTTTCCTGAACCCTTAACCAGTGTCTGGACGTCCCCGCTTCACAATATCTAAAGCAGCAATCCCACCTGGGATCTTACCGGATCTTACCTGATCCGCAGTCCCTCAATGTCCAGGTACCCACATTCCCGCAATGTTATACATTGGAGGGGATGTGTTCCCTACCTGTCTTCTGGGTTAGGGGGGATTCCGATGTCTCCTGTGTGAAGCTTGAGTCAGATCTGGAAGAAAGCAGTATAGGTTATTTCGGTGTAGTATAGGGCAGTTAAGATATATAGGGTAAATAAGATATCCAGATCCAGAGTGTGAGAGAGTGTGGGTGAGAGAGAGAGAGAGAGAGAGTGGGAGAGAGAGAGAGAGTGGGGGAGAGAGAGAGTGTGGGAGAGAGAGTGGGTGACAGAGAGAGAGTGGGTGACAGAGAGAGAGTGGGGGAGAGAGAGTGTGGGGGAGAGAGAGTGGGAGAGAGCGTGAGAGTGGGGGAGAGAGAGAGAGAGTGGGGGAGACACAGAGGGGAGAGGGTGGGTGACGCACACACACAGAGGGTGGGTGACACACAGAGAGAGAGGGTGGGTGACTGACTTACTGGGTGGGTGAGAGAGAGTGTGGAAGAGAGATTGTGGGAGAGAGAGAGTGTGGGTGACAGAGAGAGAGTGGGAGAGAATTAGAGTGTGGGAGAGAGAGAGTGTGGGAGAGAGAGAGAGTGGGGGGGAGACACAGGGGAGAGGGTGGGTGACACACACACACACAGAGGGTGGGTGATACACAGAGAGAGAGGGTGGGTGACTGGGTGGGTGACTGACTGACTGGGTGGGTGAATGACTGACTGACTGACTGGGTGTGTGACTGACTGGGTGGGTGACTGACTGGGTGGGTGGGTGACTGACTGGGTGGGTGACTGGGTGGGTGGGTGACTGACAGACTGGGTGGGTTACTGACTGACTGGGTGGGTGACTGACTGACTGGGTAAGTGACTGACTGACTGGGTAAGTGACTGACTGGGTGGGTGACTGACTGACTGGGTGGGTAGGTGACTGACTGGGTGGGTAGGTGACTGACTGACTGGGTGGGTAGGTGACTGACTGACTGGGTGGGTAGGTGACTGACTGACTGGGTGGGTAGGTGACTGACTGACTGGGTAGGTAGGTGACTGGGTGGGTGACTGACTGGGTGGGTGGGTGACTGGGTGGGTGGGTGGGTGACTGACTGGGTAGGTGGGTAGGTGACGGACTGGGTGGGTAGATGACTGACTGGGTAGGTAGGTGACTGACTGGGTGGGTTGGTGACTGACTGACTGGGTGTGTAGGTGACTGACACTGACAGGTGAAAAAGCTGTGCACGGGCAGGCAAAGAAGCTGTGCACGGGCAGGCAAAGAAGCTGTGCGTGGGCATGCGAATCTGTGCATGGGCAGGTGAAGAAGCTGCGCGCGGGCTGGGAAGAAGCTGTGCGCGGGAGGGCAGGTGAAGAAGCTGTGCGCGGGAGGGCAGGTAAAGAAGCTGTGCGTGGAAGGCAGGCGAAGAAGCTGTGCGTGGGAGGGCAGGCGAAGAAGCTGTGCGTGGGCAGGTCAAGAAGCTGTGCGCGGGAGGGCAGGCGAAGAAGCTGTGCGCGGGAGGGCAGGCGAAGAAGCTGTGCACAGGTGGGCAGGTCAAGAAGCTGTGCGCGGGTGGGCAGGGGAAGAAGCTGTGCGCGGGCAGGCGAAGAAGGGCAGGCAGGCAAAGTAGCTGTGCGCAGGCAGGCGAAGTAGCTGTGCGTGGGCAGGCGAAGAAGCTGTGCAGGCAGGCAAAGAAGCTGTGTGCGTGCAGGCAAAGAAGCTGTGTGTGGGCAGGCAAAGAAGCTGTGCGCGGGCTGGTGAAGAAGTTGTGCGCGGACGGACAGGCGAAGAAGTTGTGGCGGGCAGGCGAAGAAGCTGTGCGTGGGCAGGTGAAGAAGCTGTGCGTGGGCAGGCGATGAAGCTGTGCGCGTGCAGGCGATGAAGCTGTGCGCGGGCAGGTGAAGAAGCTGTGCGCGGGAGGCCAGGTGAAGAAGCTGTGCCCGGGAGGGCAGGTGAAGAAGCTGTGCACGGGAGGGCAGGTAAAGAAGCTGTGCACGGGACGGCAGGCGAAGAAGCTGTGCACGGGAGGGCAGGCGAAGAAGCTGTGCGCGGGCAGGTGAAGAAGCTGTGCGCGGGCAGGTGAAGAAGCTGTGCACGGGAGGGCAGGCGAAGAAGCTGTGCGTGGGTGGGCAGGCGAAGAAGCTGTGCACGGGAGGGCAGGCGAAGAAGCTGTGCGCGGGTGGGCAGGCGAAGAAGCTGTGCGCGGGCAGGTGAAGAAGCTGTGCGCGGGCAGGTGAAGAAGCTGTGCACGGGAGGGCAGGCGAAGAAGCTGTGCGTGGGTGGGCAGGCGAAGAAGTGTGCGCGGGTGGGCAGGTGAAGAAGCTTTGCGCGGGAGGACAGGTGAAGAAGCTGTGCGCGGGCAGGTGAAGAAGCTGTGCGCGGGCAGGTGAAGAAGTTGTGCACGGACGGACCGGCGAAGAAGCTGTGCGCGGAAGGACAGGTGAAGAAGCTGTGTGTAGTGAGGCGAAGAAGCTGTGTGCAGGATGGCAGGCGAAGAAGCTCTGCGCGGGAGGGCAGGTGAAGAAGCTGTGCGCGGGAGGGCAGATGAAGAAGCTGTGCGTGGGAGGGCAGGTGAAGAAGCTGTGCGCGGGAGGGCAGATGAAGCTGTGCGCAGGAGGGCAGATGAAGAAGCTGTGCGCGGGAGGGCAGGTGAAGAATCTGCGCTGGAGGGCAGGTGAAGCTGTGCGCGGGAGGACAGGTGAAGAAGCTGTGCGCGCGGGCAGGGAAGAAGCTGTGCGCAGGAGGGCAGACGAAGAAGCTGTGCACAGGAGGGCAGACGAAGAAGCTGTGCACAGGAGGGCAGGTGAAGAAGCTGTGCGCAGGCAGGCGAAGAAGGGCAGGCAGGCAGGCAAAGTAGCTGTGCGGAGGCAGGCGAAGAAGCTGTGTGCGTGCAGGCAAAGAAGCTGTATGTGGGCAGGCAAAGAAGCTGTGCGCGGGCAGGTGAAGAAGCTGTGCGTGGGAGGGCAGGTGAAGAAGCTGTGCGTGGTAGGGCAGGTGAAGCTGTGCATGGGCAGGCGAAGAAGATGTGCGCAGGCAGGCGAAGAAGCTGTGCGCGGGAAGAAGCTGTGCGCGGGCAGATTAAAAAGCTGGGCATGCACGGGCAGGCAAAGAAGCTGTGCGTGGGCATGCGAATCTGTGCATGGGCAGGTGAAGAAGCTGCGCGCGGGCTGGGAAGAAGCTGTGCGCGGGAGGGCAGGTGAAGAAGCTGTGCGCGGGAGGGCAGGTAAAGAAGCTGTGCGTGGAAGGCAGGCGAAGAAGCTGTGCGTGGGAGGGCAGGCGAAGAAGCTGTGCGCGGGAGGGCAGGCGAAGAAGCTGTGCGTGGGCAGGTCAAGAAGCTGTGCGCGGGAGGGCAGGCGAAGAAGCTGTGCGCGGGAGGGCAGGCGAAGAAGCTGTGCACAGGTGGGCAGGTCAAGAAGCTGTGCGCGGGTGGGCAGGGGAAGAAGCTGTGCGCGGGCAGGCGAAGAAGGGCAGGCAGGCAAAGTAGCTGTGCGCAGGCAGGCGAAGTAGCTGTGCGTGGGCAGGCGAAGAAGCTGTGCAGGCAGGCAAAGAAGCTGTGTGCGTGCAGGCAAAGAAGCTGTGTGTGGGCAGGCAAAGAAGCTGTGCGCGGGCTGGTGAAGAAGTTGTGCGCGGACGGACAGGCGAAGAAGTTGTGGCGGGCAGGCGAAGAAGCTGTGCGTGGGCAGGTGAAGAAGCTGTGCGTGGGCAGGCGATGAAGCTGTGCGCGTGCAGGCGATGAAGCTGTGCGCGGGCAGGCGAAGAAGCTGTGCGCGGGAGGCCAGGTGAAGAAGCTGTGCACGGGAGGGCAGGTGAAGAAGCTGTGCACGGGAGGGCAGGTAAAGAAGCTGTGCACGGGACGGCAGGCGAAGAAGCTGTGCACGGGAGGGCAGGCGAAGAAGCTGTGCGCGGGCAGGTGAAGAAGCTGTGCGCGGGCAGGTGAAGAAGCTGTGCACGGGAGGGCAGGCGAAGAAGCTGTGCGTGGGTGGGCAGGCGAAGAAGCTGTGCACGGGAGGGCAGGCGAAGAAGCTGTGCGCGGGTGGGCAGGCGAAGAAGCTGTGCGCGGGTGGGCAGGTAAAGAAGCTGTGCGTGGAAGGGCAGGCGAAGAAGCTGTGCGTGGGAGGGCAGGCGAAGAAGCTGTGCGCGGGCAGGTGAAGAAGCTGTGCACGGGAGGGCAGGCGAAGAAGCTGTGCGTGGGTGGGCAGGCGAAGAAGCTGTGCGCGGGTGGGCAGGCGAAGAAGTGTGTGCGGGTGGGCAGGTGAAGAAGCTTTGCGCGGGAGGACAGGTGAAGAAGCTGTGCGCGTGCAGGTGAAGAAGCTGTGCGCGGGCAGGTGAAGAAGTTGTGCACGGACGGACCGGCGAAGAAGCTGTGTGTAGTGAGGCGAAGAAGCTGTGTGCAGGATGGCAGGCGAAGAAGCTCTGCGCGGGAGGGCAGGTGAAGAAGCTGTGCGCGGGAGGGCAGATGAAGAAGCTGTGCGTGGGAGGGCAGGTGAAGAAGCTGTGCGCGGGAGGGCAGATGAAGCTGTGCGCAGGAGGGCAGATGAAGAAGCTGTGCGCGGGAGGGCAGGTGAAGAATCTGCGCAGGAGGGCAGGTGAAGAAGCTGTGCGTGGGAGGACAGGTGAAGAAGCTGTGCGCGCGGGCAGGGAAGAAGCTGTGCGCAGGAGGGCAGACGAAGAAGCTGTGCACAGGAGGGCAGGTGAAGAAGCTGTGCGCAGGCAGGCGAAGAAGGGCAGGCAGGCAGGCAAAGTAGCTGTGCGGAGGCAGGCGAAGAAGCTGTGTGCGTGCAGGCAAAGAAGCTGTATGTGGGCAGGCAAAGAAGCTGTGCGCGGGCAGGTGAAGAAGCTGTGCGTGGGAGGGCAGGTGAAGAAGCTGTGCGTGGTAGGGCAGGTGAAGCTGTGCATGGGCAGGCGAAGAAGATGTGCGCAGGCAGGCGAAGAAGCTGTGCGCGGGAAGAAGCTGTGCGCGGGCAGATTAAAAAGCTGTGCATGGGAGGGCAGGCAAAGAAGCTGTGCGCGGGTAGGCAGGTGAAGAAGCTGTGCTCGGGTAGGCAGGTGAAGAAGCTGTGCTCGGGAGGGCAGGTGAAGAAGCTGTGCGCGGGTGGGTGAAGAAGCGGTGCGCGGGAAGGCGAAGAAGCTGTGCGCGGGCAGGCGAAGAAGCTGTGCGTGGGCAGGCAAAGAAGCTGTGCGCGGGCAGGCGAAGAAGCTGTGCTCGGGAGGGCAGGTGAAGAAGCTGTGCACGGGAGGCCAGGTTAAGAAGCTGTGCGCGGGCAGGCGAAGAAGGGCAGGCAGGCAGGCAAAGTAGCTGTGCGTGGGCAGGCGAAGAAGCTGTGTGCAGGCAGGCAAAGAAGCTGTGCGCGGGCATGCGAAGCTGTGCATGGGCAGGTGAAGAAGCTGTACGCGGGAGGGGGCAGGTGAAGAAGCTGTGCGTGGGTAGGCAGGTGAAGAAGCTGTGCGCGGGAGGGCAGGTGAAGCTGTGCACAGGCAGGCGAAGAAGCTGTGCGCAGGCAGGCGAAGAAGATGTGCGCGGGAGGGCAAAGTAGCTGTGCGTGGGCAGGCGAAGAAGCTGTGTGCAGGCAGGCAAAGAAGCTGTGCGCGGGCAGGCAAAGAAGCTGTGTGTGGGCAGGCAAAGAAGCTGTGCGCGGGCAGGCAAAGAAGCTGTGCATGGGCAGGTGAAGAAGCTGTACGCGGGAGGGGGCAGGTGAAGAAGCTGTGCGCGGGTAGGCAGGTGAAGAAGCTGTGCGCGGGAGGGCAGGTGAAGCTGTGCACGGGCAGGCGAAGAAGCTGTGCGCAGGCAGGCGAAGAAGATGTGCGCGGGAGGGCAGGCGAAGAAGATGTGCGCGGGAAGAAGCTGTGCGTGGGAGGCCAGGTGAAGAAGCTGTGCGCGGGAGGGCAGGCGAAGAAGCTGTGCGTGGGAGGGCAGGCGAAGAAGCTGTGTGCGGGAGGGCAGGCGAAGAAGCTGTGCTCGGGAGGGCAGGTGAAGAAGCTGTGCGCGGGCGAGTGAAGAAGCTGTGCGCGGGTAGGCGAAGAAGCTATGTGTGGGCAGGCAAAGAAGCTGTGCGCGGGAGGGCAGGTGAAGAAGCTGTGCGCAGGAGGGCAGGTGAAAAAGCTGTGCGCGGGCAGGTGAAGAAGCTGTGCGCGGGCAGGTGAAAAAGCTGTGCGCGGGCAGGTGAAGAAGATGTGCGCGGACGGACAGGCGAAGAAGTTGTGGCGGGCAGGCGAAGAAGCTGTGCACGGACGGACAGGCAAAGAAGCTGTGCGCGGGTGGGCAGGCGAAGAAGCTGTGCACGGACGGACAGGCGAAGAAGCTGTGTGTGGGAGGGCAGGTGAAGAAGCTGTGCGCGGGTGGGCAGGCGAAGAAGCTGTGCGCGGGCAGGTGAAGAAGCTGTGCGCGGGAGGGCAGGCGAAGAAGTTGTGCGCGGGAGGCCAGGTATAGAAGCTGTGCGCGGGAAGGCGAAGAAGCTGAGCGCGGGAGGCCAGGCGAAGAAGCTGTGCACGGGAGGGCAGACGAAGAAGCTGTGCGCGCGTGGGCAGGTGAAGAAACTGTGCACGGGAGGGCAGGCAAAGAAGCTGTGTGCGGGAGGGCAGGCGAAGAAGCTGTGCACGGGAGGGCAGGTGAAGAAGCTGTGCGCGGAAGGGCAGGTGAAGAAGGTTTGCGCGGTAGGGCAGGCGAAGAAGCTGTGCGCGGGAGGGCAGGCGAAGAAGCTGTGCACGGGCAGGTGAAGAAGTTGTGCGCGAGAGGGCAGGCGAAGAAGCTGTGCGCGGGCGGGTGAAGAAGCTGTGCGTGGGCGGGTGAAGAAGCTGTGCGCAGGAGGGCAGTAGAAGAAGCTGTGCACGGGAGGGCAGGCGAAGAAGCTGTGCGCGGGCAGGTGAAGAAGTTTTGTGCGGGAGGGCAGATGAAGAAGTTGTGCGTGGACGGACAGGGGAAGAAGTTGTGGGCGGGAGGGCAGGCGAAGAAGCTACGCGGGAGGGCAGGCAAAGAAGCTGTGTGCGGGAGGGCAGGTGAAGAAGCTGTGCGCGGGAGGGCAGGCGAAGAAGCTGTGCGCGGGAGGGCAGGTAAACAATCTGTGTGCAGGAGGGCAAATGA
The DNA here is from genome assembly GCF_040206685.1 of Ascaphus truei. Classification (NCBI taxonomy): domain Eukaryota; kingdom Metazoa; phylum Chordata; class Amphibia; order Anura; family Ascaphidae; genus Ascaphus; species Ascaphus truei. The sequence continues at coordinate 51,355,247 of NC_134495.1, read as the reverse complement.
AGAAGCTGTGCACTGGCAGGTGAAGAATCTGTGCGCGGGCAGGTGAAGAATCTGTGCACGGGCAGGTAAAGAAGCTGTGCGCGGGAGGGCAGGCGAGAAAGCTGTGCGCGGGCAGGTGAAGAAGTTGTGCGCGGACAGGCGAAGAAGTTGTGCGCGGACAGGCGAAGAAGCTGTGCGCGGGTAGGCGAAAACGCTGTTCGCGGGCAGGTGAAGAAGCTGTGCGCGGGAGGGCAGGCGAAGAAATTGTGCGCGGGAGGACAGGCGAAGAAATTGTGCGCGGGAGGACAGGCGAAGAAGCTGTGCGCGGTATGGCAGGCAAAGAAACAGTGCGTGGGCGGGCAGGCGAAGAAGCTGTGCGTGGGCAGGTGAAGAAGCTGTGCGCGGTAGGGCAGGTGAAGAAGATGTGCGCGGGCAGGCGAAGAAGGGCAGGCAGGCGAAGAAGCTGTACGTAGTCAGGCGAAGAAGCTGTGCACAGGAGGGCAGGTGAAGAAGCTGTGCACAGGAGGGCAGGCGATGAAGCTGTGCGCGGGCAGGTGAAGAAGCTGTGCGCGGGCAGGCGAAGAAGCTGTGTGCGGGAGGGCAGGTGAAGAAGCTGTGCGCGGGCAGGCGAAGAAGCTGTGCGCGGGCAGGCGAAGAAGCTGTGTGCGGGAGGGCAGGCGATGAAGCTGTGCGCGGGCAGGTGAAGAAGCTGTGCGCGGGCAGGCGAAGAAGCTGTGTGCGGGAGGGCAGGTGAAGAAGCTGTGTGCGGGAGGGCAGGTGAAGAAGCTGTGCGCGGGCAGGCGAAGAAGCTGTGCGCGGGCAGGCGAAGAAGCTGTGTGCGGGAGGGCAGGCGAAGAAGCTGTGTGCGGTAGGGCAGGGGAAGAAGCTGTGCACAGGAGGGCAGGTGAAGAAGCTGTTTGCGGGCAGGCGAAGAAGGGCAGGCAGGCAGGCAGGCAAAGTAGCTGTGCGCAGGCAGGCGAAGAAGCTGTGCGTGGGCAGGCAAAGAAGCTGTGTGCAGTCAGGTGAAAAAGCTGTGCACGGGCAGGCAAAGAAGCTGTACGTGGGCAGGCAAAGGAGCTGTGCGCGGGCATGCGAAGCTGTGCATGGGCAGGTGAAGAAGCTGCGCGCGGGAGGGCAGGGAAGAAGCTGTGCGTGGGAGGGCAGGTGAAGAAGCTGTGCGCGGGAGGGCAGGTGATGAAGCTGCGCACGGGAGGGCAGGTGAAGCTGTGCACGGGCAGGCGAAGAAGATGTGTGCGGGAAGGCAGGTGAAGAAGCTGTGCGCATGCAGATGAAGAAGCTGTGTGCGGTAGGGCAGGCGAAGAAGCTGTGCGCGGGCAGGTGAAGAAGCTGTGTGCGGTAGGGCAGACGAAGAAGCTGTGCGCGGGCAGGCGAAGAAGGGCAGGCAGGCAAAGGAGCTGTGCGCAGGCAGGCGAAGTAGCTGTGCGTGGGCAGGCGAAGAAGCTGTGTGCAGGCAGGCAATGAAGCTGTGTGCGGGCAGGCAAAGAAGCTGTGTGTGGGCAGGCAAAGAAGCTGTGTGTGGGCAGGCAAAGAAGCTGTGCGCGGGCATGCAAAGCTGTGCATGGGCAGGTGAAGAAGCTGTGCGCGGGAGGGCAGGTAAAGAAGCTGTGCACGGTAGGGCAGGTGAAGCTGTGCACGGGAAGAAGCTGTGCGCGGGCAGATGAAGAAGCTGTGCATGGGAAGGCGAAGAAGCTGTGCGCGGGCAAGCGAAGAAGCTGTGCACGGGTAGGCGAAGAAGCTGTGCGTGGGCAGGTGAAGAAGTTGTGTGCAAGAGGGCAGGTGAAGAAGTTGTGCGCGAGAGCTCTCCCCCTTGTGTGCGTATAGTTTGTATATGGTAATTAGGAATTTTGTTTTGGAGTCGATTTGCTAATAGGGTGTCCGGCTTGTTCGCCTTCTCAAAGTACCTACGCCTGGACCAGCTCATCTCCTTTTCCGCCCGGGAGGCCAGTTTGATATTCAACTGCTGTTTGGTCTCTACAAGTGCACTTAGGGTGTCCTCATTCCTAGATACTTTATGCGCCATTGTTGGGGCCGATAGTTTGTCTTGTAGGACTTTTATCTGTTTCTCCTGTTCCCTCCTGCGTCTAGCAGCTAGGCACATGAGGGAGCCTCTGAGAGTAGCCTTGTGGGCCTCCCACAGGGTGGTGTGGGACGAAACACTCCCCACGTTTTCAGAGAAGAAATCCGTAATCCTCTTGCCAATTTCTCTCTGAATGTTTGGAATTTTTATTTAACAGCTCGTTTAGCCTCCAGTTTGCTCCAGGTCTGTCTAGTAAATTTAGAATGCACCGCAGCTCAATGGGTGCGTGGTCGGACCACGAAATATCGTGGATCCCTGTGTGGGAGACCACTGGGACCAGTCTGTTGGATACTAGGAAGTAGTCTAGCCGGCTGTATCGGTTGTGAGGATGGGAGAAGAAGGTATAATCTCTACTCTGGGGATGCTGTTCCCGCCATATATCTACCAGTTGGCAATCCTTTAACCCTTGAGTAATTTGATGGACATCTAGCTTAGGGGGGAGACTAGCCGCCGTGCACCGGTCCAATTTGGGATTCAGTGTCCTATTAAGGTCCCCCGCTATGATCACGTTTCCCTTGGCTTCCTTTTGTAATTTTCGGAAGAAAAGGGAAAAGAAATCTGCTGAAGTTTCACAGGGTGCATATACTGATGCAAATGTAAGAGGTTTCCCTTGGATTGATCCCACCAAAATCAGAAATCTGCCCTCCCTATCTGACACCTTTTTCTCGACCGTGAAATCTATTCTATTGTGTATGGCTATCGCTACCCCTCTTTTTTTCACTTGGGCGGATGCTAAATGTACACGAAAGTCCTTATCTAAAATTTTTGGGTAGCTGTCCCTAGAAAAGTGTGTCTCTTGGAGAAAGAGGAGGTCGGCTTTAAGTCGTTTGTAGTCCCTGAGGGCTAGCTTGCGCTTCGCCGGACCGTTAAAGCCCTTAACGTTGTGAGAGATTCACCGGACCTCGATATTCAGAGTACTTTATTTGTGACCTGATTCTGTCTGTGTCTTCCTGAGCCATTCTGAGTCCTCTGGATGGCGTGGAGATCCCGATCCCTGTCTCCTTTATTCCGTCGCCGCCTTTCTTCTGCGCCCTGCTAGGGGAGTAGGGTACACTGGCGACACACTTTATTCGAGCTCGGCTAGTCCCACGAATTCGGGTATACCCGGGTGTATTGAGGTTTGTGACTGTTTTCTGCCCGAGTGCATTGAGGTATTTTCCAGGCAGGGATTGAAGCATTTTATTCCCGCTGGCTGCAATACTGCACAGTATATATATATATACTGCATTACAATTCATGAATTTATGCCATCTGGTAGACACGCGAAGCATTGCAGCCTATTAAATCCTAATCATTATCATTTAACAGATCAGCCGCCCATCAGCCAGGCATGAACCCAGGCTGGGAAGGCAAATGCAACGGGGCTTGTCAGAGGTGAGGAGCGGCGCATTCCAGGTATCTGCCAGGTACATACCGGGTATTTGCTCGAATAAAGTGTGTCGGTGCAGTATGTGGTGGGGGAAAATGATACAGAGGGAAAACACATCAGGGGGGACAACAAGAAGACAACAACATAAATACATATAAACAGACTGAACTATGGTATCGGCTCTAGTACTTCCCTGTCCCACAGCTCATCCCATTGCCTTTAGGACAGAGGCTCTAGCGGGTCCCAGACCTCGCCCCCACCCCTCTCCCCAAAGGACTTTAGTCGGTTCTGGGGGCCCATCCCCCTTCCCGACCCAATTGAGATTCATGCCGACTCTGGAGTAGTCCATTTGGCTCCCACCCCGTGTCCGCGCTCCATTTACACCCTAACTTATAACGGGGGTTACCACCCCTAACTGGATAGCTATAAGTGTCCGCAGCTTCTCTTGCCCGGCTGCCTGCCGTTGTCTTGTCCATTGCTCTTTAGCCAACGGATGCGCTCCGCCTCACCCTGTCTAACTCTGCAGCGCCCTACTCTGAACATGGCCCTCTTAACCTGTAATCCCTCTGTCAATATGTCTTCTGTTTCCTTCCCTCACTTCCCCACACCATCAACAAACTTTCTTATGCCTTCAGCCTCTTACGCCCTACCCTCACGCCCCCTCTATCTACGTTACACTACTCCCCTACCTACTCTCTATCTCTGACTTCCTTCCCTCCGTCACCCTTATCTACCCGTAACTTACTTCCCCCTTCCGTGAAACTTACTCTCCCTCTTACCTTTCTAACCTCCGACCCGGTCCTCTAAACTACTTCCGTTGGCAACTCCATCCGTCTCCTATCATCCTCTATGTCTATTTCCCCCTACTTTTCTGCCCCTCCACCCCCTCATTTCTCTATCTCTCTCTCCTTGCCTTCCTTTCTGCTCTATTTCTACTTGCGGCGGGTTAGCTCCTTGTGGTAGTTCTGCGGTGCGTCCATGGTTCTTTAAAGCGTTCCGGAGCGTTGTGACCCTGAATGATGATGTCATCTGGCTCAGCTGCCTCCTCCAAGATGGCGTCGGTCCTCGCAGTTCCGGCTGGAGCAAACATCTGGTTTCCTGTTTCCGGTCGCCATTTTGGGAGATACTCTGCCACGAGGAGGAGGTGGTGCGTGCTTTCTCTTCCCGCCTTTATAGTCCTTCCTCGTTCTGCGCCTCACGCTGGCTCTCTCCGCTCTCTAGCACCGCCGCCATCTTCCACCACTTAAAGGTAAGGTAAAATCAACTTGTTTTGCAGGGATTTTTCCTTTTTCTTCTCCCATAACGTGTCTTTTGATCGACGTTGTTCTCCCCGGACATTATTGTCTTTAGACCAAGAGCTGTCACTTCTCTTTTTGAGGAATAGCGGGCATTGCAGTAGGCGGTGCAGGATTGAGTGAACACAGGCTTTTATTGGGCGGGCATTTTGTCAAAACAGGCAGGCAATTTTGGGGGCCAATTCGCGAACAATGCAACTTTGCATCAACTGGTACAACTTTATTTGAGCGCAACCGTGCGCCTTTGTGGGACCAATACCGCTACTTCTCAGCGCTTTTTCCCCTTGGCTTTAGGTGAGCCATTCCCTCCACTCCACTCTGGCTCTAGCGCCTCTGCTTCGTCCACCACCTGAACCGGGGCGTCCCTTAGGCCTAGTTTCGCCAGGAACTCCGGGCCCCCCGTGGGGTCCCTCATTGTGAATGCCCTCCCGTTCCTCGCCACTTGCAACCCAAACGGGAAGGTCCATCTACTGTATAACGCACGTTTTGTTCACGGAGGACCTTTGTGAAGGGGAACAGGTTGCGGCGCCTGAGCAGTGTGGCTGGGGATAGGTCCTGAAACACGAGCATTTTATTACCCTCGAAATCCACAGTTGCTAGGGGCCGTGTTTGCCGCAATATGGCTTCTTTTGTGGTGAAAAAGTGCAGTCTTATGATAATGTCCCACGGTTGCTCGTTCTGCACTGGACGCGCCCGGAGGGCCCTGTGGCATCTATCGAGGGCCAGGGCGTCCCTGCTGAGGTCGGGGAGAAGGGTCTCCATCCATCTTGCAATGTAATCATTGCAATCTCCCACCTCCTCAGAGACCCCCCGGATCCGCAGGTTGTTCCGTCTGTCCCGGTTCTCTGCGTCCTCCTGTCGCTCCCGCAGTTCGTCTATTTGCCTCTGCAGGTCCCCCGCTCTTTTGTCCGTTTTTTTGACAACTTTTATGGTCTGGTCCAGCTTTTTCTCAAGATCGTCAGTTCTCGTGCCCAGTTTCACTACATCCCGCTTTACTTCTTTTATTTCCGCCTGTAGGAGTGACTTGAGGTCGTTATATAGCCTCTCAAAATCACATCTCCTGACAGGCAGTAAAGCTTGGTTGCTGGGGCCCTCTTCCTCACCTTCCAACTCGGTGTCTGTGTCTGGGTTTGAAGATGGCGCCATTTCCTCCAGGCCCCCGCTTGCGCCGGCTCCGCTGAAATAAGCCCGAACATCCGCTGATATCGGCTTTTTCTGGGTGCTTGGTTTTTTCGGGGCCATCCTGGGGTGTTAAGTGAGGATGCCTGAGATGTTTGGCTTGAAATACTTTATTTTTGGGGTGTTTTAAAGTTATTTTCTACTATGCGCGGCACGGAGCTAGAAACTTATGCTGCCATCTCCGTGTCCTTCACGCATGCGCCTCTGTTACTCTGTATTTTGTTATACAGTACTATCTAAGGAGCAAATGGAAACAATGCACAGTACAGTGAGAGAAATGAACATCTTCTTTTATTGGTGCACTCAGTTCAAAAACATTTTTTTACAAATACAATGTTGAAACATTTCAAGTGCACAGCCGTTATAACCATCAACACATAATAATACTGTACATACAGTACTGCAGCTTTTATTAAATTCTTCTGCCACATTGAATTCGGAGAAACTTTTACAAAACATTTGTAAAACATGGAGATACCTGATAAATGGACGTTTACACTATGAATATTAATTTATAATACAGTATACTGTACTGTGTTTAAAATCTGTTTGTTTTTGGTGCATGGGGCACAGGGAGTTAAAGTGACTTGCTATTTAAGTGCTGTATTTGGGGCTTGTCTTTGGGGGTTTATTCATCCAATTATTATGATGAACTGCCTTTTGAAATTACAGTGCTTGCTGCTAACTATTTCAGCTACACACCTCCAGAGTTTTTAATCCCTCCCTAGCCAAGCGTCAATGGTCTGACTCACAACAACCCCCCACCCCCCTCTCACTACTGGGTCTTTAACCTTCTGGGTATTGCCATTGTGTTACTAATCCTCCCTCCCCTAGCCCAGCTTCAAACACTCAGTACGCCTGGGTGTAATCACACCATCCCCCTCCCCCAACCCTTAGAGGCCTGCTTTGGAAAATCCCCTCTCGAATTTGAAATGTAAATCTGACTGTGATGTGCACAGCACTGTGAGAATGTAGCGTAAACTGATACATGTTTTCACACCCTGATGAAATACAGTGTCAGCCAGTATGGTTTACAGTCGCGTGTTTTAAATGAAATACAGTACATTCTTTAATATCTTTAAAAATATATATATATATATATATATAAATATATAAATATAACATGTTCTTTTATTGGTGGAGTAAGTACAAAAACATTTATTTACAAATACTGTACAATGTTGAAACATTTCAAGTGCACAGCAATTATAGCCATCAACACACAATAATACACACTGCAACCTTTATTAAATAATTTTTATGATGAACTGTCTTTTGAAATTACAGTGCTGCTAACTATTTCAGCCACACACCCCCAGAGAATAATACATAATGCTGTCTTTATTAAGTTCTTTACATTTGTAAAACATGGGGAAACATGAGTAATGCACATTTATAAGAATATGATTTAATACTATATACTGTACAGTACTGTAATGTACTGTATACAGTAATATATATATATACTACTGTATATACTGTATAGTAATATTATTTTTCCTTCTTTATCTTTTCCTCATTCTGTCTGCAGTACAGTAGTTCATTGAGAGAGGAGAGGTTTTGTGTACATCATTACTGCTGTTTATATACTGTACATTTGACTGTACATGCAGATTTGACAGGACACAACGCCCCCACCTCCCCCTAGGCCACCCTTTTTCCTGGAACGACAAGAAAACAAAAACTTAGTTCAGTTACTGTACTGTATGTGCGTACTGTATTATGGCAGAACTACTGTAGGTGGCTGGTGCAGCTTTCTCTGGAAAGAAAAAAATGGAGCAGTTAGTAGGCAGTTACTGTAGTACTGTCAAACTAGTCTACTGTACTGTATACTGGAACTACTGTATACTCTGACTATTGGGAAAGAAAAAATATGTGCCATACTTACCTGTATCATACTGTACTTACAATACTACAGCACTGTACTACTTTCCTGATGCTTGCCCATTACGCGCGATGACAATGGGCAACACAGTGGCAATATGGTCTATATATTTATTGCAGCGTTCCACGGTGAGTACATCGCTCCAAAAACTCAGTATGCCTTTCAACAACTCGTCCTTTTTGGAGGGTTTCACCACTTTCCGGATATGGTCCTTCAGCTGCTGCCAGACCATTTCGATCGGATTGAAGTATGGCGATCTGTCATTGGAAAGAAAGGACAATTGGTTTAAGAGCTAAAAACAGTGGGGAACAAAAATGGGACACGGTCTACTGCACTTACTCCGCTGGCGTCTTCACCCAGTTGATGCCGCGCTCAAGGATATGCGCCGTTGACGCGGTGTGCTTGGGATCATTGTCCTGGTAGAAGCGGTGACCATTGGGAAAGTCGCGTGTGATGTATTGCACTATCTCGGAATCAATGTTGTCTTGGAAGTAAGCTTTATTCATGATTCCTATAGCAAGAAAAGAAAAGTGCTCAAAAAACTGCACAATAGTACAGTACAGTGCATACGGTAAGGCAACACTAGTCAAGTACAGTGCATTAGGCGACATTATATTTGATAAATTTTACCTTCAAAGATGACAATGCATCCCGGTCCACGCCTAGAGATGGCACCCCACACATGCAGCTTCACAGGGTGTTTTGGCCGCGGCTGCAAAGATATGCGGCCTTTTTTGTGGAACGCAAATCTTGCAAATCTCTCCAGCGACACAGTAGACTCATCAGTGAAGATGCAATCCTGGAAAGTCTCCCCGCTGTCGATCCATGCTTGGGCCTGGAGCACTCTTTTGATTTTGTTTGCGTCCCGTATCATGGAGTACGCTCTGTAATGACAAGGAATAAAAAATTTTAGCGGTACAGTGCAGTACAGTTTGCTAAACAACACTTTTACCTCCTGTACTGTCCAGTACTAACCTCACACGTCCATATTTCCATCCAATGCTGCGTCTCATCTTCTTTATGCTGCTCTCGGATACAGACAGATTGTGCTTTTCCTGCAGAGGGTTTTTAACCCTTAATGCACTCCTCATCATTCTCCTCACTTATTTTGTCCAACAGAAGAGTTGTCTCCCTACAATGTAAAGAAATTATATTGTTTTATTAATATGCAGCAATATAAAATGTATATAAATGTAATGTTGTAATATACAGTAAATATAAATATACAAAAAATGAATACTGTTTTGTTGTTCTATAAATATAAATATACATCCTAGATACTGTATACCGTTGTAAGATTAATTGAAATATACAAAAAATGTATACAGCTGTGCTATAAATATAAATAGACAAAATATATATACTGTTGTACTATAAATATAAATAGACTAAATATATACACTGTTGAACTATAAATATAAATAGACTAAATATATATACTGTTGTACTATAAATATAAATAGACATCCTAGAGATACCGTTGTAAGATTAATTGAAATATACAAAAAATGTATACAGCTGTGCTATAAATATAATTAGACAAAATATATATACTGTTGTACTATAAATATAAATAGACTAAATATATATACTGTTGTACTATAAATATAAATAGACATCCTAGAGATACCGTTGTAAGATTAATTGAAATATACAAAAAATGTATACAGCTGTGCTATAAATATAAATAGACAAAATATATATACTGTTGTACTATAAATATAAATAGACTAAATATATATACTGTTGAACTATAAATATAAATAGACTAAATATATATACTGTTGTACTATAAATATAAATAGACATCCTAGAGATACCGTTGTAAGATTAATTGAAATATACAAAAAATGTATACAGCTGTGCTATAAATATAAATAGACAAAATATATATACTGTTGTACTATAAATATAAATAGACTAAATATATATACTGTTGTACTATAAATATAAATAGACTAAATATATATACTGTTGTACTATAAATATAAATAGACATCCTAGAGATACCGTTGTAAGATTAATTGAAATATACAAAAAATGTATACAGCTGTGCTATAAATATAAATAGACAAAATATATATACTGTTGTACTATAAATATAAATAGACTAAATATATATACTGTTGTACTATAAATATAAATAGACATCCTAGAGATACCGTTGTAAGATTAATTGAAATATACAAAAAATGTATACAGCTGTGCTATAAATATAAATAGACAAAATATATATACTGTTGTACTATAAATATAAATAGACTAAATATATATACTGTTGTACTATAAATATAAATAGACATCCTAGAGATACCGTTGTAAGATTAATTGAAATATACAAAAAATGTATACAGCTGTGCTATAAATATAAATAGACAAAATATATATACTGTTGTACTATAAATATAAATAGACTAAATATATATACTGTTGTACTATAAATATAAATAGACATCCTAGAGATACCGTTGTAAGATACAGAACTGTACTGTAGATGTACAGTACAGTTTTATATATATTTTTTTTTTCTTAAGTTAATTGAGAAAACTGTAATTGAGAAAACAGTAAAAAAAAAACTGTAAATATACTTACGCGTTAGTTACCCTTGGTGCCTTTTTGCGGTCTCTGTTTTTTCCGTATGCATGACAGCACACGGTGGCTGCTGGCACAATGAGGCCAGAAGTAGCTAACCAGCGCTGGATATCTGCAATTCGGTGTCCGGTCGTGTACATCGCCTTTATTCTCATGCTGAGATCCTTGGAAATCTTTTTAACGGGCATTGCTGCGAGTAGAAAGAAATACAAACACAAGAATGTATATTCGATGTTTAGTCGATGTGTATTCTATGTGCAGTGAATCCACAAAATGGATGGTGTATTTATACGTTAATGACTCACATTAGAGTACACCCACTTTCAACACCTGTACCTGGCCACCATGCATAAAAGGTCACACACTTTGCATAGCCCACCACTCGCTAATCTTTATCTGAACGTGCCCTTGTCCAGATACTGCATTGTGCCATCTGCTTCCATGGAGCATCCCCGGTTCTATGGACGCAAGAACACTCTCACCTCTGCTGTGCCTGTCACACTGAAAAAGAGAAAGGCAGGAGCCGTTTCCACGCCAAGGGCAAAGCGACAGGCTAAGGCCAATAAAGAAAATCTTCTGCTGACCCCAAAAGGCTAAGGGTTTTCTTAGACGTCAGCCTTATTATGTGAAGAAGATATACGGCAATACGCTCTCTACACAAAACGAATGGCAGCCATCCCATCGAATCCGCAGACCACTTCCTCAGATATGCTTCGACGACTCTGCTGTAGCTGTCCCGGAAATCCCAGAAATCTTCAGCCCCTCTTCTCCACCCCCATCTTCTCCGGTTCCATCTGATGACGCTGCCGCCTCTGAAATCCACGAGTCACTGTCTCCTTTGCTCTTGGATGACTCTGCTTCCCGCCCGGAAATCCAAAGGTCACTTTCTCCATCCCTCTTCGACGACGCTGCCGCTTCTCCTCTACCGGGTATCCACAGGTCCCCTCCTCCACTCTCCATCGATGCCGCTTCTGTCCAGGGAACCCCCATCTCATCCTCCGTTGCACCCATCCCCCCAGATGTCCACACACCATGCACAAGCAGCTCATTAGACCGGATCCTGAATGGGATAACTGTGGATCTCCCCGGGAACTCTATTGTGCTGGCAAAGATAGATCTGGTTCTGGAGACAATGATAAATGTGGAGCAGCGGGTGCTACAAATGGACCAACGGATGCTACAAATAGAACAACGGATGGATCAACGGATGCAGAAGATAGAGGCTGATATAGCGGGCATACATTATTTGCTCGGTGTTAATGCCCCTGTTTCTCCGACGCTGGAGCAGGGGGGTGACATGGATGTGATGAATAGGACATTGGACCCCCTTCCATCACCAAGCGCCCCCCCATCACCAAGCGCCCCCCCATCACCAGGCGCCCCCCCATCACCAAGCGCACCCCCATCACCAAGCGCACCCCCTCCACCAGAAGATGCAGTGTACATGTATGCCATTGAGGAGGACATGACAACACTGTCAAGACCACGCCAGGAGACAACCCGGCGACCACGACCGGAGGAAAGCTTCCTCCCAGAAAACCTACCATCGCCCGTCGCCTCAAGCACACCCGTTCCCAAAAGACCTACACCCGCTCGCATAGAAACAGTGCCCGACATCACCCTGTGCGATCTGCCATCGGCGCTCAGGGAGAAGTATAGGGTGAGGAGTGCTGGTATACCTCACAAGTATGCCTTGATCATTTTTAAGCACCATGTTCCCTACATGTTGTACTGCGAGTGGGTGTTCAAAGTGAACTATGATGGTGTTAGGACCAATATGTCAGGCCCAGAATGTGCACTCATGTTAAGCTTCCATTTTGTCTGGTCATAACTAGTTAAGATTCTGTAGTCAGCCTTTTGCCGAAATATAATTCATAAATGCACTCAGTTTCTCTGCTAAATTGCATTTCCTTTCTTTCTGGTCAGGATATTACTAGATACTTTTGTGATGTCAATTTCCTGGTGTTTTAGTAGAATATAATAGAATGGTTCTCTGCAAGAAGCAAAATAATGTAATATAGTTGCAAGACTCAAGGTCTCTTTTGATAACAGACAATGAATAAGCTATGTATTTAGACAATTGTTTGTATTGAAAAAGACACGTCTCAAAAGTCACGCCACTAATATGTCCTGCCCCTAAATCACGCCTCTAATCAAAGCTACGCCCCAAGACACACCTAGTATACGCCTATGTCACGCCTATGATACGCCTATGTTACGCCTCTAACCAATATCCTTTTTTTTTTCTGTATAAAAATCATTACCCTATGAGTAATAAATTGAGACAAAGGATTTGAAACCTGGCGTGCGTTACGTTTCATTTCGTTCGTCTTCCAGGCCTGATAAGGTTCATCAAAGATCGAAGATAACAGTTGCAGGGCGTGAAAGCTTCCTGGGAAGTCTGCTGCAAAACGGGTGCAGATAGTGTATCCAGTCACAAGGCTTCAGTGTACCTGGCAGAGGAAAGGTTCCTCTCGGTTCTGAAGCGTGGCTGAAGGAATAACGGATTTTCCTTCAGTTTTGGTGTCAGAAGTGGGATATTCACAAAGGTGGTGCGTATATACTGTATGTAAATTTTTATATATGATACTTCACCCCCTCTGGGAATTTAATAGACCTAAATTGTGACTGAAGAATTGGGATAGGCCCTTTTAAACAGAATTTTTGGTAAGAGTCCAGTAAATTCTGTGCACGACTGGACTGTTATCTCTGATCTAGCTGAACGACCATTGTATATTGTTTAAGTATAAATATTGCAATTATTTGTCATAATTTAGCTGTTTTTCTTTAATCTACTAATGGGTGCTTGCATGAGTAAGAATGACTCTGGACGGAAGTCTAGGAATGTACAAATTTTAAATGCGAGTGTAAATCTGGTCGGATTCCTGAGGAATTTGTTGCTCAGACAGCTAGTCATTACCCGTTTGTAGAATATGCAGAAGGTTGTTCTCGGCATGAAAATAAGGCAATGTATTTACAAGGCAGAGGGCAGAATAGACGGAGATCTTATGCTGGTCCCAGAAATAAATCAGGGAGAATAGCTCAGAATAATGGTGTATGTTTTAATTGTGGTGGTTTTGGTCATTGGCAGAGAGTGTGCCACTATCAGTCAGAAGCAGGGAAGTGCTGCTTTGCCCGTGGGGGCTCAGAGTGAAAGTCTCTGTAAAAAAAAAAAAAAAAAAAACACTGCTACTTTATGTAAAGCTTGTTTGTAACCCTGATGAATTTTTTCCTGAATGATTTCTTGTGTGAAAGATACTGTGTGGTCATGCTGATTAACATCTGTACAAAAAATATGAATATTAGTTGCTCATGATGAAATCTAAATTTTAAAAGGTTTTAAAAAAAGGTGTACACCGAATAAGGGAGAAATACCTCACAACGGAAGGGGAGTATATTCAGCTCGGTCCCTGGTTATAGTTTGAAAGGTTTATTCGTCCTGGCCAGGCGGATACTTTTTAAACCGGACACATTTCTTTTCGTTTGTGGTATTTCTATCTTAATAAAAGGAGGGTCACAGCCTCTCCCTTACAGTTTAAAGAATGCGAAGCATTCACATTAAAATTAACTAGCTGTGCTTAAGCAGTTTATTCACGAGTAAAAAGGTAATGTAGAACTGTCTTCTTTTCCGTAAAGCAGTAAGATAACACATTTCAATTTTATTTCTACAGGATTAAGATATATTTGGGGCTGTTTTTGTTTAAAATGCTGGTAAGAGATCACAAGCACTGTTTGAATTAATATATTGTATTATATATGTATATAACGCCATTAATGTACATAGCGCTTCAAAAGGAGGGAGTCCGTGGTGTGAGCGGAGTGTGGTGATATCTGCCTTTAGCAGCATGGAGGTCAGTTATTTTAGCGAGAATTGTCTCCGTTAAATAAGCAGTGTAGAAGCCATACAAGACAGGTAGGGTCAAGCTTGCTGTTTTTTTAGTCATGGTATAACTGTTGCATGTTTGAATATATTTTGTTTAGCTTAAGAGAGGGAATAGTTAAAACGGGATAGCAATTGTATTGATGGAAGTTTGCAGGAATATGAGATTTCTTTCAGAAGGCATTCAGGGGAATGAGTGAAAGAATGTTGCATGCTCTTGTAGGCATAGACTTGGTGTTTATAAGTAATTTAAAATATTCCCGTTATTTAATTTTTGAAAGACCATACAAAATGCAGTTTTAGGACAGCGTGGAAAGCTTCATATTTAACATTAAACTAATGTTACAATCCCCTGCGTGATGATTAATCTAGCAGTTAATATGAATTAGACAGTGAAACCCATTGTCTGCTATCTGTACTGTGAAATTTCTGGCTGTTTTCCCAGAAAGAAAAAAAAAAAAAAAAAGCGCTTTGAAAATTATTATTTTTTCTTTAAAAAATGTCAGAGTGTCTTTTATAGTTAATGCTGGCCGTGTGCTCAGCACTTTGCAAAGAGTTCAACATTATTTGTCTATTTTAAAAGGAAATCTTTTGTTCAGGATTTTTTCTTATATTGTAAATGCCACAGTTGTTAAAAGACCTACTGCAGGCTTTTTCTTCTTTTAACACAAGCAGTAAATATTTTTATAGTCACTACACATACAAATCTATTTACCAGTTTATTTTGCTATATATCAAAGCAACCTGTTTTCATAACTATTTTTGTATTTTTGTTCACATATATAGATAATATATGAACAAAAGAGGGGAGATACATACATAGGTTATTGAATTTATTATAGCAATGTTAACTCCAAGAGCTGACAGGCCCCTGGTAAATAATAATAATACCTTTGCAGATGTCACAGCAAAGCAGGTAGCAAGCCGTCCCTATGTTGAGGGATATATCATATCTGCCAAATTTATAATTTTGTAACCATTTATTTGTTTTTGGGTATGTCCTGGAAATAGAATTAAAGGACAGGGGATATATATATAATTGCATAAGTGAACAGGGTATATATTATATACAAGGCATTTCACATTTTTAGCAGAATAGTTACAGTGGAGTGCTTGAGGTTAAAGCCAGGAGTGACTGTAGGTGTGGGACAATAGCCATGAGTGCAGGCTGTTGGGATGCTTGACTTGTGGGGCGAGTTTTAAGGTTAGTTAATATTAAATGACTAAAAGGTTGACACCATTTGCATCAGAGAAAATGGCAGATGGCAGTTAGGTATGAATGAGAGTAAGTGTGTATTGGGAGAAGAGAGATTGATTTGTAGTTTGAGACAGTGTTTTTGTCCCCATTTTTGAAGATTGGAACAACTCTAGCAGTTTTTCAGGTCTTAGGGATATGGCCTGCAGACAGGATAGAATTGATTATGGAAGCAATTGGTTTGGCACAGGCTGAGGTACCAAGTTTTAGGAACTTGGATTGTAGCAAAGTCAAGTCCATATTGGTTGCTTAGTTTAAAATTTGAGGAGCGTTAATAGGGAATATCTCTGTTTAATATTGTGGATGCTGATAATAGTAGTAACCATATTAATACAAGAATTTATTTCTAGGTATAAATTCTCTCCCTATGAGACACTTATGGGATGAGTTATGACCATCAGTAGTTCAAAGTAACGAATTAAGGACCATGTTATTGGTAATAAAACAATTAATGAGTATTGCATGCAACTAATATATATTTTTGAGTCTTTCTAGGCACAGGTTAAAGCTGAAAGTGCACCTACGCAAGACGGGTTAATGGTCAAGCATTTTCTACGCAAGCACGCTCTTCATCCCAGATGAAAAGGCCATTTAAATACTACTCATCACCAGCATTACAGTAAAAATTTCTTATCATCATGGATTCACATCACGCACGTCAAAATAGTGCCAGTCTAAGCACAAACAGCTAATAAAGACAAAGACATAGCACCTGCAAATAAGTGTTTTGATGGACACAATACTCTACGACCACTAATCATCAAGGGAAAAAGATTATAGGCAAAAATGTCCAGGCCTCAACACACGAACTTTGAACTTTTTATTTTTACAGGTTTTTATTATTTTTCAGTTACAATGTATGCTCCATTATGTTTGTGTACGTGGCGTCCCATAAGGATGACAAAATAGTACTGTATAAGGTATTATTTGTTTAACTTTGTTTATTTTGTTTGGATTTCTAGGTTAATAGAATCTCCCTGCAGAATGATATCCCGGTGGGAGAATGCTTTATCAGTCAAACACACGGTTATGTTAATTGCTCACAGGTAGACTTAGAAACAGAAGAGATGCACCCAATACACAAGTGCTAAAAGTAGTCTATGGGAAGAATAAGTTTCAGGGAATTTATTCCCAAATGTAGGAGTTGGGTTACTGTATGACAGGTTTACAGGGATATCCTAAATCATACAGCCACAGACATTTACTCACTTAACCAAGAATAGGTTTAGTTTAAATTAATGACCCCGCAGAATAAAATAGCTCTAGACTATATTTTAGCCTCAAAAGGAGGGGCATGTATGCGCCCTAGTTAAAGCGCAATGTTGTGTATTTATCCAGGATTTAGGGACCATGGGGACTTGGTGGTTGGATTGATTTGCTTTGAGCGAAGCTAGCGATTGTTTTTGTATGTGTGTGTTTGTCCTACTCATTGCTCTCTATGTATTAAGTACAGCAAAACTCTGATCCAGAAGTGCGTTGCAACCCCCACCGACACTATGCCTCTCTGCGGTGATGATGTCGCCAGTCCCCCAGAAGAAGAGACCGAAGAAGCAATCAACTGGGCTGCTATAATGGCCAGAAAAGAAAGGAATGAAGTTATGCACAACTTGGACATCTTGGTCCATCAGGACTATGAAATGGTTAACTGTTCTGTTCTTTAAATAGACTGTCTCTTAAGGATATGGGGGGACTGAGAAGACTGGATATGAGGAAGGTGGGAGGCCACAAAGGGATGTGAGTCAACCACAAGGAAAGGATCACAAGTCAGCCATTTTGACCATAGCAGCCATCTTGGTCCGTTTTGCCATTCTGAGTAAATGCAGTATGAAAGATGTGTGCAAGAAGAATGTTTGTGCAGTCGCTCTTAGCAGAAATGAGCCCCCACCAATTCTCACAAATAGCTGACCCTTAGATTATGTGACATATTGAGATGTAAGCCATTTTCTAATCTATAGAAATATTTAATGATATATATATATATAACTCTATTGGTTGTGTGGCATGTGGGCCACTAAGATTGTACCCTGCAATCACACTGCCCTTTGTTATCTGGGTTTCATTCTTCCCACTTTCTATGTATCTGACACGTTACCCCAAGGGAAGCTGAGAAATCGAAAAGATCTGACCAGGACCATTAGTCCAACCCACATTGCAGCTGGGGTTTTTATACCTAGCTTAGGTGTTCTGGATCTCTATTCTAAATTAAGTGATGTTATGGTAAATATTAATGATGCTCTTAATCAGACAAGTGATGCTATTATCCGTCTGACTAATGAACAAGAGAAGATCCGAACAGTATTATTACAGAATAGAATGGCTCTTGATTATCTGCTAGCCTCACAAGGAGGTGTTTGTAAACTTGTAGGACAGTAGTGCTGTGTCTATATTGAAGATGAGTCTGGCGCTATTCATAAAGATATGGATAAGCTACAGGAAATTCAGGCAAGGATGCGTAAGGAATCCTCAGGCCTTAGCTTAAATTGGATGTCAGGACTCACTAGTTGGATCGGAGAATTGGGTATGAAAATTCTCTATGGTTTTATTGTAGTGATTAGTATAATCGCAGCAATTTTTGTTATTTTTCACTGTGCTAAGTGTGCAATGCTTTCATTTGTCTCAAGGAAACCTTCAGTTTCATCTCACGCCATGTATGCAACTAATAATTCATATGTGGCCATGAACAGAGTCTATGACACTATTGGTCCCCATAAGGCCATAGTCATAGAGAAGCGTACCTAGTAAGGGTATTTGTTCTATTAGAGAACAAAAAGGAGGGAATGTTAGGACCAATATGTCAGGCCCAGAATGTGCACTCATGTTAAGCTTCCATTTTGTCTGGTCATAACTAGTTAAGATTCTGTAGTCAGCCTTTTGCTGAAATATAATTCATAAATGCACTCAGTTTCTCTGCTAAATTGCATTTCCTTTCTTTCTGGTCAGGATATTACTAGATACTTTTGTGATGTCAATTTCCTGGTGTTTTAGTAGAATATAATAGAATGGTTCTCTGCAAGAAGCAAAATAATGTAATATAGTTGCAAGACTCAAGGTCTCTTTTGATAACAGACAATGAATAAGCTATGTATTTAGACAATTGCTTGTATTGAAAAAAACACGTCTCAAAAGTCACGCCACTAATATGTCCTGCCCCTAAATCACGCCTCTAATCAAAGCTACGCCCAAGACACACCTAGTATACGCCTATGTCACGCCTATGATACGCCTATGTTACGCCACTAACCAATATCTTTTTTTTTTCTGTATAAAATTCATTACCCTATGAGTAATAAATTGAGAGTAATAGGATTTGAAACCTGGCGTGCATTACGTTTCATTTCGTTCGTCTTCCAGGCCTGATAAGGTTCATCAAAGATCGAAGATTACAGTTGCAGGGCGTGAAAGCTTCCTGGGAAGTCTGCTGCAAAACGGGTGCAGATAGTGTATCCAGTCACAAGGCTTCAGTGTACCTGGCAGAGGAAAGGTTCCTCTCGGTTCTGAAGCGTGGGTGAAGGAATAACGGATTTTCCTTCAGATGGGAATCGCCAAAAAAAGGCCCTTCCTGACAATTTAAGGAAAAAAATTGTGGAAGAATTGCGGCGCTTTTATCCTGTTACAGATCCTGTAATGAAAGGCGTTAGAGACTGCATTAATGGCGTTTTGCGCCATGCAAGGAATCGGCCCTGGACGGACATTGTGGAGGACTTTCAGTGAGACCATACTGTTGTGCTGAACTGTATTGTACTGCACATGTTGTGCCCTACAGTACCTGCTGTACTTAAACAAAGGAGATGTTGTTGTGTGTTTTTTTTTACACAGGACATGCACAACTCCAGTCCCTGAGGGCCGCAAACAGGCACGGTTTTCAAGGTTGCCCTGAAAACCTGCCCTGTTTGCTGCCCTCTAGGACTGAACTGGTGCAGGTCTGACTCACAGTGTTGCGCACCATCCCACTGTACTGTTACTGTTACTTAAAATGTTTCAACATTGCATTTGTAAATAAATGTTTTTGAACTGAGTGCACTAATAAAAGAAGATGTTCATTTCTCTCACTGTACTGTGCATTGTTTCCATTTGCTCCTTAGATAGTACTGTATAACAAAATACAGAGTAACAAATGTAGAAGCTTGCTGCACTGATTTTTTACTGCCTGGTCGCGCAATTGGCGTAGGAACTAGGGAAATTGGCGTGGGAACTAGGTCAATTGGCGTGGGAACTTCTGTTCTAGGGCACCTAGAAATAAAATTATTTTTGCCCCCAGATGTTAGGAACCCCCTCACTTGACTCCAACAGGGTCCCAGCAGTAATGGCGGTGAGAAAGGGTCACGCCGGCGAGGAGAGTCCTAGCATTGAGCGTAATGGCGGAGAAAGCTTTGAACCGGCTAAGTCAGAATGAGCAGAAACCTGGAACCCATAACTCCGGTTGTGTTCAACCCAGAGGGCCCATATTCTGTCACCATGTAGTCCTAGTTGCGGCAGGATTGCATGGCAAATTGCGACCCTCTCGTGGCAACAGAACGGAGTAAGGGTGATGTTAAAGTTCAGGTTTCTGCCATTGACTTGCATGGCAGAAAAAAGCCACTTTGGTAATGTGCTTTTAAAATGTCTTTTTGGATCTCCGGTTCCGGGGGTTGTGCAAAGCTGATATTTTGCCACTATGGCAAGGGTCCTTCCGCATGAGGACCAGGTGACTTTCAACCCGCTCAGACACACAGAACATGTTATATATATATATTTATATATATATTTTTTTAAAGATATTAAAGAATGTACTGTATTTAATTTAAAACATGTGACTGTAAACCATACTGGCTGACACTGTATTTCATCAGGGTGTGAAAACATGTATCAGTTTACGCTACATTCTCACAGTGCTGTGCACATCACAGTCAGATTTACATTTCAAATTCGAGAGGGGATTTTCCAAAGCAGGCCTCTAAGGGTTGGGGGAGGGGGATGGTGTGATTACACCCAGGCGTACTGAGTGTTTGAAGCTGGGCTAGGGGAGGGAGGATTAGTAACACAATGGCAATACCCAGAAGGTTAACGACCCAGTAGTGAGAGGGGGGTGGGGGGTTGTTGTGAGTCAGACCATTGATGCTTGGCTAGGGAGGGATTAAAAACTCTGGAGGTGTGTGGCTGAAATAGTTAGCAGCAAGCACTGTAATTTCAAAAGGCAGTTCATCATAATAATTGGATGAATAAACCCCCAAAGACAAGCCCCAAATACAGCACCTAAAAAGCAAATCACTTTAACTCCCTGTGCCCCATGCACCAAAAACAAACAGATTTTATACACATTACAGTATACTGTATTATAAATTAATATTCATAGTGTAAACGTCCATTTATCAGGTACTGTATCTCTATGTTTTACAAATGTTTTTTTAAAGTTTCTCCGAATTCAATGTAGCAGAAGAATTTAATAAAGGCTGCAGTACTGTATGTACAGTATTATTGTGTGTTGATGGTTATAACGGCTGTGCACTTGAAATGTTTCAACATTGTATTTGTAAAAAAATGTTTTTGAACTGAGTGCACCAATAAAAGAAGATGTTCATTTCTCTCACTGTACTGTGCATTGTTTCCATTTGCTCCTTAGATAGTACTGTATAACAAAATACAGAGTAACAAATGTAGAGGCTTGCTGCACTGATTTTTTACTGCCTGGTCGCGCAATTGGCGTAGGAACTAGGGAAATTGGCGTGGGAACTAGGTCAATTGGCGTGGGAACTAGGTAAATTGGCGTGGGAACTTCTGTTCTAGGGCACCTAGAGATAAAATTATTTTTGCCCCCAGATGTTAGGAACCCCCTCACTTGACCCCAACAGGGTCCCAGCAGTAATGGCGACGAGAAAGGGTCACGCCGGCGAGGAGAGTCCTAGCATTGAGCGTAATGGTGGAGAAAGCTTTGAACCGGCTAAGTCAGAATGAGCAGAAACCTGGAACCCATAACTTCGGTTGTGTTCAACCCAGAGGGCCCATATTCGGTCACCATGTAGTCCTAGTTGCGGCAGGATTGCATGGCAAATTGCGACCCTCTCGTGGCAACAGAACGGAGTCAGGGTGATGTTAAAGTTCAGGTTTCTGCCATTGACTTGCATGGCAGAAAAAAAGCCACTTTGGTAATGTGCTTTTAAAATGTCTTTTTGGATCTCCGGTTCCGTGGGTCATGCAAAGCTGATATTTTGCCACTATGGCAAGGGTCCTTCCGCATGAGGACCAGGCGACTTTCAACCCGCTCAGACCCACAGAACGGGTTATTTTACATTATATTCGCGCAATTGGCGTGGGAACTACTTAGGGCCTCGGTCAAGTTCACGGGCAATTGGCGTGGGAACTTCTGTTGTAGGGCACCTATAAATAAAATTCTTTTTGCCCCCAGATGTTAGGCACTGTATACCACTGTCAGTATACTGTGGAAGACACATAATGAAACGATACTGAACATGTAGAATAAATGCATAGTTTTATTTTTTCGGATTATTACACAGTATACTGTACGGCAGGAAAACATCAGCATACAGTACAATGTTATCCATCGAAATCCCCCCATTAGCCGTTTTCTTTTCTGAGGAAAAAAAAAAAAAAAACGTTTTAATGTACAGTAATGGTCAGCCCCCTAAAGAAGTACCCAGCCAGCCCCACCAAAATAATACGGCAACAATACAGTACTCACCATTGAATTTCCAATTCAGCTACTGTAGTGCCGGGGCTGGTCCACTGCCAGTCCAGCTTTCTTCATCATCCACGTCGATAGTTAGCAGCGGGACTAGTCCATCTGTAGTCAGCAGGTGAGGCTGGAAATCGCTTAGGTAGATGCAAGCTTCATCAAAACTGCACGCAAAATCCAGCTCAGACTCAGGCTCAGGCTCAGGCTCAGGGTTGTCACTGACGGTGGGACCGTCATCGGAAGCCGGTGCTGGTGCTGGTTCTGGTTCTGGTGCATTGCTTAGCAGCGACTGTCGTTTATTAGTTGGTTTTAACATTACCCTTCGCCTTTTGCCGCCTCAGTGATCATAGATACGGGAAAAACCCGGTGATACACACCAATACCCTCCAACAAATTGGGGCTCAATACGGTGAAAACATGGATCACTGCATAACCTTTTCCTTACTGCATGCTTCCACGTATGAGGAGGTGGCCAAAATTTGAAATAGTCATAGTTTTCAATAAAATACTGATAAATTTGAGCAACTGTTGCCATCTTATCCTCTGTTGCATTAATCGCGGCCCATATTAAATAAGCGTAGCTTCTGTCAGGTTTTTGTAAACCGGGCTGCAATTGAACACTCATGGCGGGCGGGTCTCTGGAGAATAGTGTAAGCGAAACTGGTCTATGTCTTTATTTAATATGTAAAGCCTAAATTGATACATTTTTGCAACTCTTCCTTCAGTCTCAAGGCCAAGGCCAAGTTACTGTACAATGGCACACTGTGGTACAGTATCTTTCTTAAATGAAACACCTGCAAGCCCACACATTACAAGTACTGATTCGGCGCATTACAATTCATGAATTTATGCCATCTGGCGGACACGCGAAGCATTGCAGCCTAATAAATCCTGAACCATTTTAAATAAACTCATCAGCCGCGCGTCAGCCGGGCATCACCGCTGGTTTGGAACGCGGCTTGCTCCAGGTGAACAGTGTCACATTCCAGGAACCTGCCAGGTACAAACCGGTGATTTGTTAGAATAAAGTCTGCCGCTGCTGTAGAAAGATGACATTAATACTCACAAAGACAAGATGGCGGACTAAAATAGTCAAACAAAATGGCTTCTTAGATCCTAATACTGTTATGTCAGACCCCCTAATGTCTCAACTTCGTCAGTCCCTCCTCTAATTCTTTAAAACATTGTTTTTTTGAGAATTATTGGTATGATTTTAGTCCAGAAACAAGTTGGGAGGCACAGGGGTGCTCCATCATCTCATAATTCTGCTTGAGGGTATAGGACAGTGCACGAGGGTGCCTGCCAAATGTAGTCATAGTCTCGTATGGTCTTGCGGCCAATTTCTTTTCCAGAGTTAGAACACTGTACTTGGCATCTTCTTTCTTCAAGGGACTGCTGTAAATTGGTTCTGCAAACAATGGCATTATGTCTGCAGAGGGGGTAGCACATTTGTGGATCATGCCTTTGACAAACATGACACAAACATAGATGACAACGAGTATCACAAGCACACACATTACTGCATTCAAAAAATTCACTCATAGTGACCCTACCAATCCACCCAGCCCCAAAGGGCCCCAGTCTGTGTCGCCTTCTTTCCTAAGTCTTTCTTGAATTTCTATCTTGTCTAACTCATGTTGTACCTTGCCACTCTGATCTTGGATGAAAACACAACATTGTTCTTTAATTAGGGCACATACACCTTCTTTTGATGTCTAAAATGTAATCTAAATCCATTCTGTTTTGTAAGGCCATAAGCCTGATCTGAACCTGTTCTTGGTTTAGTGATGCAATAGCTGTAGTGGTATGATTGAGGACACCATCTAACATCTGTTAATGTATTAAGCCTGTCGTATAGTAACCCACCTCCTACATTTAGAACTAAACTAACCCAGAATTGTTCTTTCCATAAACTACTTTTCAGCCCTGCAATATTTGGTGTTTTTCTCTTGTTTGTGGTTGTTGGGGGCACTTGACCCATAAATGATTGGTGTTGCTAGTGTAAAAATGGATACAAAAAATGCTAAAAATCCCACAGAAAAAGACCCCTCTTTCATTTAAACATCTGCGCAAATTGTTGATAATAGTACAAACAGTGCCATTCACTGGCCAACAAAATATATTTATATTGTCTCTTTTCGTTCTCTGTATTCATTCTTTATTATTTTTGTCTGCAGAAACACAATCTTTTGAGAATTTTTGGTTTCCCATTATTCCCCTGTTACAGCAATCAAATTTAATTGACCTGTACAATACTCCTGATACAATAATCAAATTTAATTGACCTGTACAATACTCCTACTACAATAATCACGTACAACTCTTTTGGCATGTTATTGTTCTGAATAGTGTAAATATGCAAATAAGGACCTGTAACGAGACTGCTCCCCAATCATATTTTCTCACCATAACTATAAGAACATATACAGACCAGCGCCCATAACTATACCAAAGAAAAACTTGAATCACTTCAGCGGGTCCAACCCAGTCCTAATAAACCTTATACTTTTATAACATGGATACAGATAAGACCTTCTAACCAGGTATCCATGAACTCACTTGGTATGTTAATGACAAGACAGAGAAAATGTACAATCAGGGACCCGTCCTGCTCAGACAACAAAAATATTTATCACAACCCAGGACGGTCTGAAAACAATCCCTTAAGCATACAAACACTCCTTGTCCACCAAAAACACCAAAGCTTTTAACGGGACTCTTACTTTAGCCCCTAACAACTCTTAACAACTCTTACACTTTAAAATGAATACAGGAACAGAGAATACTAAACTCACTTGATAAAGTTTCCATCACTCAGAGAAACACCCTTTAAGGACCAGCTCTCTACACAGCACTAAAACAATTTTAAACTCGGGCTTTTCTCAAAAAGGTGCCTTTTACCTTGATTCTTATGAGCGCTCAGGTTTTAGTGTCCGAGGAGTGGCCTGTCCAGGTGCTCTGCATCCGAGATATTTGAAACCATCCTCTGCTACCATCAGTAAAAGCTGTAAAAATGTTACAACAGAAGTTCAGTTATCAAATGAGTTTATTTCAAGTGCACACAGCGGAGACAGCTTCAAAACAAAAAGCTCTCTCTCAGATAACACGGTATGCCATATATTTATACCCTAAAACCTAATGCTCCACCCTTTATGGGGGGGCTTGCACGTCACTAAATATTACCTCATTTTGTAATGCATAACAATACTAAAGCTGATGTCATTTTGTAATACATAATAATACTGAATGAATGTATGTAAGCTAAAAATCATTATGGGGTTAAATGTGATGTCAGTTCTGCCACTTGGCACATTGTATGAGAAACATTTTCCCTGAAAGAATCTGAGCTTATTTTACAGGCTTCTCATAATATCTGGCCTGTTTACACTTTCAATTTGAAGCTGAATGGATGAGGAAAGATCAATAAAGTCAGCTAGGAGCGAAAACATTCCATTATCTCTTTCACACAGATTTCTTCACATAGAAAGATGACATTAAAACTCACAAAGACAAGACGGCGGACTAAAATAGTCAAACAAAATGGCTTCTTAGATCCTAATGCTGTTATGTCAGACCCCCTAATGTCTCAACTTCGCAGATGGTCATCAGATGTGGCAGGACAAATCACCTCTCTGTACATCCTAGATGTTAGTCCCCTAGTGTCTGTTCCTCTGGAACACAGCTGCTCAAAATTTGTCCAAGCTGCCCTAATTGGGAATTTATTGTAGAAAGCTCTGATCTGGAGGTATCTAAAAAATTCCGTGTTTGGTAATCCTTTATCGAACCTAATTTGACCGAATGTTTAAATAAATTTCCTCCCCTCCAGATCCCTTATTCGTGTGAATCCCGACTGTGTCCAGATCAAAAAGTTATTACTATTCAGCCCCGGAGTGAAATCCGGATTACCCATCAGCGGGGTCATTAGGGAGTGTTTCGTGGTGAGATGACAACTAAATTTGGAGAACTCCCACACCGCCAAGGAGTTGGTCATAGCCTGCAGTGGCACATCTGCTAATTCTTACATTTTTTGGGTAACCAGATTAATTTGTTCAACTCTACTGGAGCACAACACTCCTTTTCCAGTGCCAGCCATCTCCGCAGGCTCGGGTCTGCATGCCACTGGACAATTTGGCTTAATTGGGCCACTTTATAGTATGCTAACAAGCAAGGTACCGCTAATCCCCCCTTTGCTGTCAACCTCTTCAGAATGCCTTTCACAACTCTATGGCTTTTTAAATTCCAGATACATTTCATAATTCGCGACTGAAGTGAGAGGATGTCATCCTTTACTAGTGATATCGGTAGGGTCTGGAATAAGTATAGCAACTTGGGATGGAGATTCATTTTCACTCTATGAATCCTCCCGATCCAAGAAATGCCATAACCCGCCCATGTCCTGAGATCCTCCCTCTAAAGTCTTGTTTAGCCTGGGATAGTTAGCCTTATATAGGGTATTGTAGTCCCTTGTGATGTTAATTCCCAAATATTTGATTGCGTAGGCTTGCCATTTAAAATTAAAGTTGAGCTCGATCAATTTTTCAACCGGTTTTGGTAGATTTACATTGAGGGCTTCTGATTTGGCCTGATTGATTTTGAACCCCGATATTTGGTTATAATGCGAGTATCGAATTAAGCATTTTCAGAAGATGGGGAGCTATTATCTTCATATATTTTTTGTAATATAAATTGGAAAAACCGCCTGGGCTTGGTGCTTTGGCTGATTTCAGTGACTTTATTATCTCTGCTAGCTCCTCATATGAGAAGTCTTCCTGTAACGCTACTTTTTGCTCTTTGCTCAATTTAGGTAGATGTGCCTCTTTTAGGAATCTCTTTAGGTTCTCACCTGTTTTTTGGTTGTGGCTGACCTTATCTCCATCATGTAGAGTGTTTCATAGTAGGTCTTAAACTCCTCTACAATTTGTCTAGGATCGGAGTTAAGGTCCCCCCCCCTGGGTTCGAATAGATTGGATATGAAAATTTGGAAGCCTATTTCTAAGCTTATTGGCAAGTAAGGTATCTGGCTTGTTTTCTTTTTCGTAAAACTTACGTTTAGACCAGC
The DNA here is from genome assembly GCF_040206685.1 of Ascaphus truei. NCBI lineage: Eukaryota > Metazoa > Chordata > Amphibia > Anura > Ascaphidae > Ascaphus > Ascaphus truei. The sequence goes on along the minus strand of NC_134495.1, from coordinate 51,327,986 downwards.
TTAACTTCTTTTCGGCCTGGGAGGACAACAACAAGTTTAATTTAGTTTTGGAGTCCAACAGCTCTTTCAGGGTGTTGTCATGTTTATACTCTTTATGGAGAGCATAGAGGGTTGCCAGGTTTCTCTGCAACTCTCTGATTTTACTGTCTCTTTCCCTCCTACGTTTAGCGGACAGATTCATCAGAGTCCCCCTGAGGGTAGCCTTATGGGCCTCCCGTAGCACGGAGTGTGACGACACGCTACCCTCGTTCTCACGGAAATACTCCCCAATCTTATCCCCCACCTCCCTCTCAATCTCTGGGATTTTTAGTAGCAGCTCATTGAGCCTCCAGTTCGCTCCCGGTCTGTCTAGTGGGGCTAGTGTGCACATAGGTGCGTGGTCTGACCATGAAATGTCATGTATCCCTGTATGGGAGACCACCGGAACCATTCTATTTGACACAAGGAAATAATCTATTCTGCTGTACCTGTTGTGGGGGTGGGAGAAGAAGGTATATTCTCTAATCCCCTGGTGTTGTTCCCTCCAAATATCCAGTAGTTGACAGTCTCATAGGCCCTGTGTGATTGTTAGTATGTCCTGTCTGTGGGCTGTGTTAGTCCCTGTGCATCTGTCCATGACTGGGTCAAGTGCTCTGTTTAAGTCCGCTGCTAAGATCGTGTTGCCTTTTGCCACCTTGTGTAGCTTGTCAAAGAATAAGATAAAAAACTCTGGTGCTTTCTCGCAAGGGTCTTAGATTGATGCTAAAGTGATGGGTTGCCCTTGTAGAGACCCAGTCAGGATAATATATCTACCCTCTTTATCTGTATATACTTTATCCGTCTGAAACGGCAGCCTGTTGCGGATCAAAATGGCTACTCCTCTTGTTTTTACTGAGGCTGAGGCCAAAAATACCGTCCTGAAGTCCTTATCTATAAATTTTGGGTAGCTGTCTGACGAGAAGTGAGTTTCTTGGAGGAATATTATATCTATATTTTTACGTTTATAGTTCCGGAGGGCTAGCTTTCTTTTGGCTGGACTATTAAACCCCTTCACGTTTGTGAGACAACAAGATTATTTCTCTACTCATCTGATAATCCAGAAGCCTATACTTTGATAGTATGCGGAGTCTCCTGATAAGCTTCTGCTTTGTCGCGGCCTTCCTCTTTCTTGTCGTCTTCCATCCCGACCTCCTCGACCTGAAGGAAAGAAGGCCAGGGGGGACACAATGGGAAAACCAGGGGGGGGGGGGACATAGAGACAACAAAACATTTAACATAAAATGAATGTCCTTGATGCTCAGGCTCGAGCACCTCCACATCAAGTCCAACGCCTTTGGGTTTTGGATAGTGCTGGTTGTTTCTGGGTTCCCCCTCCCGTCCCCACCACTCTTCCCACCTTCCCCTACCCAAAGGACTTTGCTGGAGACTTGTACAGGGTATCCCTCTGTCCCCAGCTGTGGGCACATGTGGACTTCGGAGCAGGTCCCCTCCATCCCTAGCCCGCCCAGCAATTGCTGATAACCAAAACCTAAGAACTTTTGAGAAACTTAGACTATATCTAATCCATTACTTAACCTTGCAAACTTAGTAAACCTATCCCCATTTAAACTGACTAACCCCTATCTTTCCTCTCATATCCTAAGTACTCCCCAGCTCATCTAACTGCAGATCTGCATGCTCTTAATCTGGAACATCAGGTAACTCACTTCCCCTATCCAGTTACTGCCCCTAGTCGCTTCTTATCCTATGACCCCTGTAAGAGACGTGTTCAGAGGTACGCATTGGAGACTGTTTTAAGGTGAAATTAAAATAAGGCTTTATTGCGCCTGTCCCTTTTACACAGCAAAACATATGCAAATAAGCCAAACAAAAACCTATCTCCGCTTTGGAGACTATCTTCACATGTAGCTCAGCCCTCTCTAACTGGGTTGGTTAGCTAAGCTATTCACCAGCCCCAAAATATAAACATATATACAGATACATAACAGTTCCAAAAGAAAGTCTTATCTGTCTCTCTGGTAGCTGTAGTGGGGAAGGCTTCTCTCTTTCCTGGGTTGTAGCCTTTTCTTCAGGCTATATCAGCAGTCAGGTTTAGAAGTCTTGTCCCCCTTTGTCTTGTTGTCAGCTTGCAGCTCAAGACATCTGTTCAAGTGCAGTGTTTTCTTGGTCAGCCCCACGTGTGAGACTAAGGATATCTCTGCTCTTAGTGCTTCCTAGGTCAGCACAACTCACGTGTGAGCTCAGGAAGAATCTCTCTTCCTGTCTCAGAGGCAGGCTTTTTCTAAGACCTGTAATCAGCCAGGTGGTGTTAGTTAATTGCCTACCAGCAGTTAACCACCACACTGCTGGATTAGAGGCACATTTGTGAACAGGGATAAGTCTCCTGTTACAACCCCCTTCTAACTTAGTTTGGTTGCCTACCCTCTGCTCCCTAACCTCTTCCTTCATGCCCCCTTCTTCTCTATCGGCTGTCTACTAGCTTCCTCTCTTCTAACTAGGTTATCTCTGCTCCTTTGTCTGATCTGTCCCTTTATCCCCCATTGGGGTCGCTTCTTTCACCCTCTCCTGACCCTTACCGGTCTGCCTCTTACCCCAACTCTTCTCCTATCTACTGTTCTCCCGCTTCCTTCCCCCCACCTGCTTCCTTAACTTGTGTGTGTCCCCCCCCTCACACCTCTTTAGTGTCCTGGCTCTTGACCGGGTATCATCTCTGGCCAGCTTCCGTTTCCCTTCTCCCTCGTCATGATATCCTCCACTTCCAGTAGACTGCTGTGGTGGCGTGCCCGCTGAACTCCGTCCTATCTGCTACCTCCAAGATGGCGTCTGCTGCTCCGGCCCCATTGTGTGACATCTTTCCAGTCCCCGCTAGAATCTACTCTGCTTTGTGCTAAGGAGGAGGTAAGTGCGCTCAGTCTTCCCGCCAACCCTCTCCTACCTCCTGTGTGTCACGCTGGATCTGTGATGGAGCCCTGACGCCTCTGCCATCTTTACATATCATCCTGGGTCACAATTTATGGTAAGTGGGTGCCCTTTTAGCTTTACATTACCGGAACAGGGCATCCAAACAGTCTCAAAGTTGCAGAATTTTTTGTTTACAACTTGGAACAAATCTGCTTCTCAACTGGCACACGGGTTACTGCGATGAACAACTTCAAAGACTGAACTGGGTTAACTGAAAACTTTTATTTAACTGCGGGGCCTCCTTCACGCACGGGCCTAACTTTTTCCATTTTTTGCTTTAGGGGAGCCCACGGTGCTCGACCACTCGGGCTCCAGCACCTCCTCCGCTTCCGATGGTCTGGCGGGAGCTTCTCCCAGCCCCAATTCATGTAGGAAGGCTGCTCCCTCCTCTGGGTCCCGTAAAGTGAGTGACCTCCTGTTTTGCACCACCATTAGCCCGAACGGGAAGGTTCATCGGTTCCGGACAGCATGGTCCCTGAGTACCTTTGTCACTGGCAGCATTCCTCTTTTCTTTGTCAGGGTGGTCGGGGATAGGTCCTGAAAAGTTAGCATCCTCGCTCCCTCATATTCTACCACCTGCATAGCCCTTGCCTTTTGCAGAACGGCTTCTCTAGTTTTGTAATGGTGCAGCCGCACTATCATATCCCTGGGTTGTTCTGTTTGAAATGGCCTTTAGCGTAAAGCTCTATGGCACCTGTCCATGGCCATTGCGTTGCTTGAGCTTTCTGGCGGCAGGCTCTCTATCCAGCGGGACACAAAATTTTCACAGTCCCCAACCACCTCCGGTACCCCTCTTATCCTGATGTTATTCCTCCGGTCCCGGTTCTCAGCATCTTCCTGCCTCTCCTTTATCTCATTTATTTGATTTTGTAGGTCATTGACCTTTCTTTTGTTTTTCTTAGTTACTCTAATTGTTTAATCCACCTTTGCCTTAAGGTCTCCAGTCCTAAACCCCAGACTGTTAACATCCTTCCTCGACTCTTTTATTTCTGCCTGCAGCAGCGTTTTTAGATCTTTACACAGGCGGTTTAAGTCACAGCGCCTTACTGGCAGTAAATCTTGGCTGTCCAAACCTTCATCCTCTCCCTCCTGCTCCGTGTCGGAGCCTGGATTTGAATTCGGCACCATTGCTGTGGCCGTTCTGCCCGATCCTGCGCTGCCAAAATATTCGGGTAAATCTTTTTTCTTTGGGACTTTTATGAGACTTGGTGCCATCACTGTATCTTGCTGATGGGGTTGCAAGGGAAAGTTGCTATCTGCGTGTGTTTTATATGGTTTTGGGTGCTTTTAATTCACGAGCGGGTCATGGAGCTGTTAGACTAGGCGACCATGCTCCATACCGTCGCGCATGCGCCCCCCTGGACACCAGGATGTTGAAGTAAAATTTAGGATGTCCAGGATAATCTGTTAAAATTTTTTTTATATATATATATATATTTATATATAAACAACATATATAGTAGCGAAATACAAGAGAAAAGGGGGAGCACAGGTTGAGGGATGATGGGGATAACAAATATATTGTAATTAAGTTTGAGGACAAATGTTCCCTAACTAATAAAATTGAGGATGGTGGAGTGTGAAATAACATAAACACTTACACGGCCTTGTGTAAATGCTGTCACATCAAGTTTCTTTACTTTCCTCCTTCCTCTTTTTCTCCTGTGTCTTCCTGCTGTTGAGTTTCTTCTCCTTTAATCCGGATAATCGCCTCTTCAATTTCCCAGCAAATCTCAATTGTAGTGTCGCCCTCGGTGCAAATGGATAAGAGTAAAAACAAAAGTTGAGGGACAATTCAAGTATGACAAAGCCTAATTCCAAAGGTTTATGGTAAATAAATCAAATGCAGAAAATACTGCAAGCACTCACACGGACAAGTGTGAGTGTGTTCTTGAGGGAGGTGTCTGTATCCTCTTCACATTAGAGAGCTCTCATGGAAAGCCCCTCATGTTCTAAATAATGGAAATAAAAGGTTAATATGGGTAGGGAATATAACAAAGATACTCACACGGCCACGTGTGAGCTCACACTGAAGTTGGTATCTTTATGTTCCTCCTTGAAAATCCAGTTTTAACTTCAAGGTAAATTGGGACCCCTCTCCGTAGCTTGGTGACAAAACGACTCTAAAATAGAGTATACCACCGTGATCTTTATTTGGTTAAAACAATAAAATGACAGTCTAGAAAGCACTTAATCTGAGCCACTAAAGAGCCAAAAGAATAAAATAACAGCCAGTCTTTAGGAAGTTCACGCAGGGCGCAAGGTGCGCAGCTAACTCTGCCCGCGTCCGGGTCGTATGCTTAGCTCCTACATCCTGCTCCTGACGGTGGCCGGACTAATTCAAAATGCTTAAGGATTTCGAGCAACGCGTTTCACCCTTTCTTGGGATTCCTCAGGCTCCGTACATGGGCATGGTAAGGCTCATAGCAATATATAGCCTGCTATCAACCAATCCGTATATTTCCCTAAGCATACTCCCTTTGATCTTCAATTTGGAGCTAATCAGTTATGCATACACATTCTAAATGATAAATAAAAAGCCATTAATAGGCTCTGAAGGGTAAACTCGCGGTTTTGGCCATATAATATAACCAAACAAAATCGTGATAAACATATAAGTGACAATTGATGAAAATAGTTAAATAAATAAATCAATGAAGCTCAGTATAACGACCTGAGTTTCTAATGTGCTAGATCGTGTTATAATGATAGTGCATTGCATACAAATAATCTAAAGTGAAAAATGATAATTAAATTTATATAGAAATGTATAGTAATATTAGTTAAAAAAAACTATTAAATATAAAGTGAACCGTCTGAATTCAAGTGTAATAGTGATTGATATTCAAAGTTTATATGGCTTATTTAAGTCAAAAAAATAATTTAAGATTGCATATCCTTTAGTGACATTTTAAAAACGTATAAGATCAGTTATTACAATTTTATACAAATAGTTTAAATGTGTGAAATCATATAAATTTAGATTTCACAATATAAAATTAGATCACAGAAGTACAATCATATATTTTGAAAAACATAAAACATAGGAAATATTATGTATGTTACTAAGAATTTTTAATATGAAACCCTAATAAAGACTTGCTTAGATAACAATTTCATGCATGTGTGGATAAAGACCCAAATTACGTGTTTGAATGGTTAATGTCATCTGAAAAAATCATAAAAGATAAATATCAATATAATGACAAAAAATAATAATAATAAAAATAATAAATAATAAATAACACAAAATAAAAGGATAATAAATCTGTTTTGAGACTAATAGGGGCGGCTCAAATACAATGATGGCATCGTCTACTACAAATTATAGTGTGCCATTTGTCATATATCTTCAGTTATGTGGCACTGCTATGTGGCCCTGGTTTGCGCCCAGTTTTGCCAACATTTTTATGGCAGACTGGGAGGACAATACCATCTGGTCCAACATCCATTTGGCGCAAACCTGGTCTCCTGGCATCGCTATATTGACGATGTGCTGTTCCTAAGGAAAGGAAGTGAAGAGAAACTAGGGGAGTTTATTAACTATATAAATAACAATGAGGTAAATTTAGAATTCACGTCGGACCATAGCAAAGAAACAATTCATTTTTTAGACATCACGATTTATATAGAACATAATGAAATCAAAACAAAACATTTTTTTAAACATACCGATGCAAACAATTTTTTACTGACCTCGAGTTGTCACCATCCGAAGTTTCTTAACAACATCCCTTACGGTCAGTTTAGGAGGATCAAAAGAAACTGCACAGATATTGAGACATTCCAAGAACATGCACAAACATTACAGGGGAGTTTTTTGGAACGTGGGTATCAACCCAAAGTAGTGGATGCAGCAGTTAAAAAAACAGAAATGATTCCAAGAGGCGATCTATTAAAATCAGTAACTAAGAAGGACAGCAGTTTCAATATGGCCTTTATTACAACCTACAGCATGGATGCAACTAAAGTCAGGGATATAGTAAGAAAACACTCGCATGTAGTCCAGAAGGATCCCATTTTAAAAGGACACATTCCCGAGGTACCTAAAGTAATTTTTAGAAAAGCACCTTGCATTAAATCGAGATTGGCACCCAGCACGTTCAGAAAATGTACATTACCGAATGAGAAACATTGGTTACCCCCCCCCCCCCCCACCCAGTTGGCTTTTTTGTAAGGCTTGGTTGTAAGGCTTGCAAACAGGTGATAAAGGGAGATAAGGCAGACTTCAGTTCATATAACACCAAAGAGAATTTTAAAATCAAACAAATGATTAACTGTCGTACTGAATATGTTGTCTACCTGCTTGTTTGCCCATGTGGACTCCAGTACGTGGGCCGCACTTCAAGACCCCTGAGGGTCCGCGTGCTGGAGCACATGGGTAACATACGGAAGCATGTGATGACACACAGCGTCTCTAGACATTTTAGTCTGTTTCATGGAGGAAACCCAGAAGGCCTCAGCTATAAGGGAATTGAAAGGGTAGAGGGGAGGGACAGACTCCAGAAGCTTTACCAACGTGAGACATACTGGATATACAGTTTGAAGACACTGACCCCCAGAGGTTTGAACATAGATATCGACCTTGGGGCCTTCATCTAGTTACCAGTATGTCTCGCCATGGCATTAAGTATTATCTACTTTCATTTTATGTCACAAATGGCACATTATAATTTGTAGTAGACGATGTCATCATTGTATTTGAGCCGCCCCTATTAGTCTCAAAACAGATTTATTATCCTTTTATTGTGTGTTATTTATTATTTTTATTATTATTATTTTTTGTCATTTTATTGATATTTATCTTTTATGATTTTTTCAGATGACATTAACCATTCAAACACGTAATGTGGGTCTTTATCCACACGTTAATGAAATTGTTGTCTGAGCAAGTCTTTATTAGGGTTTCATATTAAAAATTCTTAGTAACATACATAATATTTCCTGTTTTATGTTTTTCAAAATATATGATTGTACTTCTGTGATCTAATTTTATATTGTGAAATCTAAATTTATATGATTTCACACATTTAAACTATTTGTATAAAATTGTAATAACTGATTTTATACGTTTTTAAAATGTCACTAGAGGATATGCAATCTTAAATTATTTTTTTGACTTAAATAAGCCATATGAACTTTGAATATCAATCACTATTACACTTCAATTCAGACGGTTCACTTTATATTTAATCGTTTTTTTATAACTAATATTACTATACATTTCTATATAAATTTAATTATCATTTTTCACTTTAGATTATTTGTATGTAATGCACTATCATTATAACACGATCTAGCACATTAGAAACTCAGATCGTTATACTGAGCTTCATTGATTTATTTATTTAACTATTTTCATCAATTGTCACTTGTATGTTTTTCACGATTTTGTTTGGTTATATTATATGGCCAAAACCGCGAGTTTACCATTCAGAGCCTATTAATGGATTTTTATTTATCATTTAGAATGTGTATGCATAACTGATTAGCTCCAAATTGAAGATCAAAGGGAGTATGCTTAGGGAAAGAAACGGATTGGTTGATAGCAGGCTATATATTGCTATGAGCCTTACCATGCCCATCTACGGAGCCTAAGGAAGCCCAGGAAAGGGCGAAACGTGTTGCTCGAAATCCTTAAGCATTTTGAACTAGTCCGGCCACCGTCAGGAGCAGGACGTAGGAGCTAAGCACACCACCCGGACGTGGGCAGAGTTAGCTGCTGTTACGCCGATGCTCGCCACAAACCGGGACCGGACCGCGGGGCTGAGGTGGGGTTATATAATCACGACCTTAGTCTGCACAGACTGATCCGGAGTGCGCAGTTCGTAGTCGTACATCGCAGGGTCAGGATTGGAGAAGGCAGCATCGTCGTTATTGAAGTCGGGGCAGGAGAAGACAGGACAATCGATGGCCGAAGCAGGGTCAGGATAGAAGACATCTGGGTGGTCGTAGTCGTAGCAAGGAATCGGCAACAGGCAGACAGGAGTTTCCCGCTTCAGCTTAGGAGCGTGAGCGCGGGAGTGGCCTCTGCGCGAGGAGCGGCCTCGGCCCATGACGCCGGTCTCAACAGGGGGAGACAGCAGGCTGGCCGAAGTACACCGCAGGGCAGCGTCGGGGAAATCAACGCTTCAGCGCAGAAGTCCAAGGCAGGCCACTGCATGGAGATAGCAGCAGGCCGCAGGAAATTAAGGGTATCCACTGCTAGGAGAGAATGCAGCAGGTACCAGTGCTGACTAAACACGCTTCAGCACAGGAGACAGGAACAGGCCACAGGATACTCAGGAACTAGGAAGGCTAGAACACTAGGAGGAGGCCTGGGTGGTTTGTGGCAGAGACAGTAACATACAAGGTAAGATTTGTTATGCTCGGCACTGGTTCAGTGCCAACGCCCAGGATATAAAGGGTGGAGATCCAATCACAGGAGGAGGGTGTGTGAGTATTCCTCCAATGATGGAGCACAGGGCAGAAGTTGCAATGAGAGGCAGCACATGTGCCATTGATTGCCAGAGGAAGCTTTTGCAACTGCAGCAGTCTGCAAAAGCTATAATCAAAGCCAGGAGTGGATTCCTTACAGTACCCCCCCCCCCCCTTCAGGTGAGACCTCCGGACAAAAGGGTCATTCACAGATCTGGGGGACATGGAATTGTTCCTAAACCTCCTTAGGCGAGGGTTGGCATTGAAAGCCCACGGTTTGTTGGGATTCCTTACAGTACCCCCACCACAGGGTGAGAAGCCTGGGTGGACAGGCCCATTCATAGGTCTGGGAGACATTGAGTTGTTCCTGAAGTGTCTCAGGTGAGAATTAGGTCCAAAATCCAGGTGTATATTGGCGAGTACCACAAAGGACAGCGGTGGCACTGCGGTTCTTGGTACATGGGCAATGGGACCAGGGGACTCCGGAATAGGGACATCAGAAGGGCAGGTGTCCAGTGCATAGTAATAGTCCAAGAGTACGGGACACAGGACACTGATTTTTGGACATAAATGGCAGGGGGGCCTTCAGAGAAGGCAATGGCTTTGGTGGAATCAGCACGAAGGAAGTTGCGAGAGTCTTTAGCTTCCAAGGAATTCCGGGTGGTGATTAGCGAGGGAATGGGGCGGGAGGGTTCACTGCAAACTATTGAAGCGGTACTTTTGATACAAAGCAGGGTTGCTATCCCAAGCAATGTGAGAGAGTCTGTAGCAGTGTATACGCAATTCTTGGTCATGGTACTGACAGATGAAGAAGGGTCCGCTTCCTTTTGTCTGTGATCTTTAGAGAGAATCAAATCCGAAATTGTAACCTTGGCGAAGGGCATAATAAGCATCAAGGAGACAGTAGGAGACAGCATGTCTATACCCATAGTGGACCCGTAGAGAACAGGGATGGACGCTTCAGGTAAAGCGACGAGGTCCATTAAGGGTGTCTTCGTTTTAGAGAAAGGCCAAATGCCAACCAGAAAGGGCACTTTAGGCACCGCACAGAGACCTGCTAGTAAGGAGTCTGTTTGAAAGGTGAGAAAACAGATTTAATCCAAAAAAACAGGCAGGCGGTTAAGCGGTGCATCAGCCTTAGGAATAACAGTCTTGAGGTTAAAGCTGGGTACCTCCAACACAGGGAAAGAAAACAGAGAACTAGAGCTTGGCTTAGGAGTGGAGGTCCCAGGTACCCACGTCTCGCATGATACTATGGGAAAAGCAATGCAAAATATTACTGTTTTAAACATACTGCACCGACACACTTTATTCGAGCAAATACCCAGTATGTACCTGGCAGATACCTGGAATGCGCCGCTCCTCACCTCTGACAAGCCCCGTTGCGTTTGCCTTGCCAGCCTGGGTTCATGCCTGGCTGGCGGGCGGCTGATTTGTTAAATGATAATGATTAGGATTTAATAGGCTGCAATGCTTCGCGTGTCTACCAGATGGCATAAATTCATGAATTGTAATGCAGTATATATATATATACTGTGCAGTATTGCAGCCAGCGGGAATAAAATGCTTCAATCCCTGCCTGGAAAATAACCCAATGCACTCGGGCAGAAAACAGTCACAAACCTCAATACACCCGGGTATACCCGAATTCGTGGGACTAGCCGAGCTCGAATAAAGTGTGTCGCCAGTGTAGGGTTCTTAACATCGGTAGCTCCAGGCACCTTCTTGAGAGGTAACCCTAGTTTTGCGACAGGACAGTCAAAAGCAAGTACCCCAAGTATTGTGGAAGACACAGGGAAATTTAAGTCCATCTTAAAGACTGCGTCTTTTGAAAAAAGAGACACAGCGGGTATTACTGAAAGTTCCAAATGCAATACCCCTGAGTTCGTGGTAGTAGACATACAGTCTATAGTGGATACCCCGAATACTGTGGGCGAATCAGCGTGAAACAGTATTATTAAAGGAGTGGGCATCCCAGACTTAAAGTCATTTTTAATCATCCCGGAGGCTGTAGCATGATCCGTGAAAGAAACTGGGGTAAACTTTCCAATAGAAACAAGGGACATCTTGCTTGTCACTGAAGTGGGTGATTGAGAACCAGCAGGAACTGAACTAGCTACTGTAATGAAATCAGAGAACATTGCGCTTGTTTCAGAATTGGGTCCCTGAGAATCCCTAGTGAGGGCATCAGACTCCATGGGAGACACAGTGACAGGGGTCTTGGAACCAATTAAAGGAATTGCAGGTATCACAGACTTAATAGGAGAAATACCTTGCAAAACAGAAATTTTAGTAAAGGTGATAGGCATCTCACAGACTACCGCAGAGGTGGAGGGCAGACCGTCAGGCTCTACCTCAGGAGCCAGAGAGAAGCCAAGGGACGACTCAGAGCGTAGTATGGGATCAGGGACAGATAAGCTGATCTCTGAAGTGATAGCCTGAGGGACCGTACAACACACAGAGACAGAGGAGGAAAAGCATAGGGAACAGGCATAACAGATAGGACAAACAGAAGTAAGCTAGGGAAGGTTGCTTCTACAACAGAAGATTTGGCAGCGGCAGAGCTTAACTCAGCGGCTGCTGGAGAACTTTTAACTACAGTGAGAAGGGACTGCAGGTTTACAAAATCAGGGATAAAGGGAGTTTTAAATTTGAAAACCTGATCCTTCAAAAAGGAGGGCCCTTACTGTAATTGTACTAAGGGAGCAACAGCAGATACGCTGATCTCAGAAGGGGTCACTTGGAAAGGGGCATAATATGTACTGTTCGCTTTTAACCCTAGGATTTGAGAAGAGGAGAACACAGACATTACAAGGGGGGCAACCACAACTGTGCTGGTTTCTGAAGTGGGTATTTGGGAAAGAGTGTCTGGGACATCAGAAACGACTACAGATTCCACGAAAAGGGGTCTATGCTCAGAAGCAGGGATTTCAGCTCTCTGAGTGACAGACTGGGTCAGCGACATACCTAGGAGTGGGGATTCTGCGAACAGGCTTAGGGAAACAAACGGTTCCAGAATACTTTTAACTGGAGCCAGTATTATTGCCGAAAGTTCAGGGGGTGTAGCCCTGAGAATTTTAGCTGAGTCAGGGGACATAAGGGGTTCATCCTCTGAAACTAAGGAGGTGTCCTTGACTGGCGGACTACAGGGATTTACCAAGGGAGGTTCATAGGGCTGACCTGCAGGGGTTAACATAGGAAAAACCTCAAGGGTTAAGTTACTCTGTACCTGAGAATCAGAGAAATAGAAGCTAGTCTCTGAGAGTGGGGACATAGGGGGTTCAGATTATTTCCCTAGGGACCTAACATTAGACTGCGGAATAATAGGGTTAGCAATAGGGACCTCACAGAGCAGACTAGCAGGGGTTAAAATAGAAAAAAACCTCGGGAACAGAGTTTAGAAATTTTGGGTTAGGAAAAGAGGGCAAACAGGATTCATTCTCTGGTGCTAGGGAAGACACACTGACCTGGGGGATGCAGGGATTTACAGTGGGTAAATCATAGGCCTGACCAGCAGGGGTTAAGACCGGAATAACCTCGGGGACAGAACCCAGGGAGGTTAACTCAGGATTAGGGAGCGTGGCAGCTTCTACCTTAGCGGGCAGCGACAGAGAGATGGTTTGGCCATTCTTAGGAGAGGGAGGTACCCCCACAGGTTTAGCAACAGGACTGGCAGCATAGGGAATCTGCCAAGCAGCAACGTAGCTGGCAAGGAGGGGGTCCTGTTCTTTTATGCGAATGTCTAGTGTTAAGGAAAGTACATGGAGTGTATCTTGAGACTGAGCCAACATGAGGAGGGCACCCTGTTGTACTAGATGAATGTCCAGTGATGAGGCCAGGGCATAGAGTGCCTCTTGGGCGTCAGCCAGTTCCATAGGGTACACGTTATCCTGGGTTAAAGGGGAATCAGGAGAGCGAATACAAGCGGCCAGAGACTGTTTTAAGTTCTGGATGCAGTAAGCCTTAATAAAGAGATCACAACGGCATTGTCTTTGCAAAGGGGTTAACCCTTCATACGTAAACAGTTCTTCAATCAGGGGTAGTATTTCACACAGATACTGGCCTTCAGAGTGGGACTGGTACGCAGGTCGGGACATAACTTCATTTGGAAAATTGCCAACCCCCGCTAGTGGTAGCAAGGAATCGTCAACAGGCAGACAGGAGTTCCCCGCTTCAGCTTGGGAGCGTGAGCACGGGAGTGGCCTCTGCGTGAGGAGCGGCCTCGGCCCATGACACCGGTCTCAGCAGGGGGAGACAGCAGGCTGGCCGAAGTACACCGCAGGGCAGCGTCGGGGAAACCAACGCTTCAGCGCAGAAGTCCAAGGCATCCCACTGCATGGTTTAGTGCCAACGCCCAGGATATAAAGGGCTGAGATCCAATCACAGGAGGAGGGTGTGTGAGTATTCCTCCAATGATGGAGCACAGGGCAGAAGTTGCAATGAGAGGCAGCACATGTGCCATTGATTGCAAGAGGAAGCTTTTGCAACTGCAGCAGTCTGCAAAAGCTATAATCAAAGCCAGGAGTGGATTCCTTACAGCTGCGCACCTTGCGCCCTGCGTGAACTTCCTAAAGACTTGCTGTTATTTTATTCTTTTGGCTCTTTAGTGGCTCAGATTAAGTGCTTTCTAGACTGTCATTTTGTTGTTTTAACCAAATAAAGATCACGGTGGTATACAAATGGCGGTCCCAAACTGAGGAAGGCTTCCCCTGAGGAAGTCATCATCGATGACGAAACGCGTAGGGCGTGACTAGTTTGGGACCGCCATTTGCCCACGAGCACTGAGGCCAGTTGTCACCAGAGACTCAATCCTTTGTATGTTTCACACGGCTCCAATACAACGCAACCATAGAGGACTTGGAGGACTTTTGCTGTCCAGAGGGTCTCTTCCCAGCCGAACATTGAATGCGAGCTTCCGCTTCCGGTTGACCAGTTCATTGGCTACACGAGGGAAGTCACGTGACGACGCCAGTACCTGGAGCTACATTGAGAGGATTGAGCTGACGGCACATGAGAGCCTATCTCATACCTGCTATTTATCGTTTTAACCTTTGTGAGTGGGCATTTGAAAGATTTTATGTTCCTTGAAATACAAATTTTATTATGTTAATGCACTAGGTTTGCGCCTGTTTTTTGTTTTCTTTTTTTCAGATATGGTTAGGGACTGGTGATCCCTTCGAAACGGGCTGCAAGAACCTGGTGCAGTTATCATTGGAACAGGACTTTCCTTACCTATTTTTTCATTTTTTATTTTTCACTTTTTATATTTTGTGGCATTAAAGTTTTTTAATATATTTTTTAACCCATATATAGGATTTTTATATCTAATATTAGCTGTGATTTAGTCCTTATTGCTATATTTTTTTAGTCTTTATCATTGTGTATTAGTCTCCAATTAGCCACCCCACCAAGCACCTTTTCATGATTAGCTTGACCGGTTCACTACATTAATTGGTTATATCTAGAGGCGCTACTTCATTTTTTGTTTGTTTTGACATATATATATATATATATATACAAAAAGATTTATATACATACATAAAGATGTATTTATGTAGCCCACACAGTGTACTCTGCGCTTTACAAAAGAGACAATATAATATATGTAATTCTAATACAATAAGTGTCAGACAGGAAAAAAATGCTCCCCTTATTATTGTATTTGTGTTTGCCTTCCTCTGGATCAATATACTGGAAATACATATATAGGTATTTCAAATATAGGTAATACATAAATACAGTTGATATAGGTCTAATACATTTTAGACATGTCTAAATTTAGCACAGGTTAAACTTGATGGACACGTCTTTTTTCAACCTCGTCTACTATGTAACTATCTAACTATGTAACATTTTAACTAAGGGCAACAAACAAAATAAAAAAGGAAATCCCTGCCCCAGAGAGCTTACAATCTAAGTGACATGTTGGGAGACTTCCAGACACAGCAGGTTAGGGAATAAGTGCCTTAGAAGTATTACAAAATGTGCTGCTTGTGTTACTTTTCTTGACGGTTTTGTGTCTTGTTTTTCTCTCTCCTCTTAAAAGGGTAGGTCTCTTTTTAAGGCACAATGTAACGTTTCAGACAGGAAAAACTGTCTGCATACACGCAGTTCTTGATACATAGAGATCTTGCTAACAATATATTAAGGGACATTGCTCTATATGCTTCTTGAAATTTCTCCCCTTGCCCCAGTGAGAGTTGTGGGGAGCGGTTATAGGAGTTAAAGGACAGAGTTAGAACGATATTATAATGAGATGCAGCAAAGTTGCACCTAAAATTGGTGCAGATTTTCTCTTTTTGTGCTGGATAAATCTGCTAGGTTTAGGTAACGTTAATCGAGAGAGAGGGGGAGAGGGTGAAACAAGTTTGAAGTGGATGTCACTGACGCAGATGCTCATATTTGCCGTGTATTTACATACAGTTTTTATATAAATCCCCAGATTTCTTTAGGCAGACCTGCCCGTTTCAGTCCTTTGGCTGCTGTAAGATCTGGAACACACAGTGCCCATCACCTGCCACACCACACTAAAACCCAGAGAGACGGTGCAAGACTAGCACATAACATTAACCCAATGTGTGCCATGAATTTCTCCCCTTCACGACCCCAGTGACCTTCAGCACAGTGCATAGCGTCTTGCAATCAAGATTAATATAAGGACTTTTTACCTTCACTGTTTAACTGTCACAGTGACCTGCAGAGCATTGTGCCTTGAACCTTCCAGTGTCATGTTCTTGGCACCTCTGGTAGCAAAATGGTTAAACTCTTCCCAAGTAGTGATAGTTTCAGCATTACTCCTTACACTGTACTACATGGATCTGCAGAGCATTACTCCTTACACTGTACTTCATGGATCTGCAGATAATTACTCCTTACACTGTGCTACATGGGTCTGCAGAGCATTACTCCTTACACTCTACTACATGGGTCTGCAGAACATTGCTCATTTTGCACATTGAACTCTGATATATACTTGTGTTAATAGATTATATAAGTAACCGGATTATATGTAACTTTCGTGCTCTTATAAAACACCTGAGGCATAACTCAGATTTACTAAGTAACTTTACAGGGGGTGAGCCTATTTCATGGAGTCTGATTGGCTGAACCCTGCAGAGCATCGATATGTGCTGGGTTTGCATGTCCACATTAGACCTGATCTATGCTGCGTAACGAGGGGTGAGCTTTAGGCAGAGTTCTACACACCAGCATGTTATGAATATTGGTTCATTTTTACCTCTATCATATATAATTCATGTGAGGGACAAAGCCTTCCAGTGAGTCAGACTGTCTTCCAATATGTGAGACTGCCTTCCAATGTGCGAGACTGTCTCCCAATAAATGAGACTGTCTACCAATGAGTGAGACTGTCTACCAATGTGCGTGACTGTCTCCCAATAAATGAGACTTCCTTCCAGTGAGTCAGACTGTCTTCTAATATGTGAGACTGCCTTCCAATGTGCGAGACTGTCTCCCAATAAATGAGACTGCCTTCCAGTGAGTCAGACTGTCTTCCAATATGTGAGACTGTCTACCAATGAGTGAGACTGTCTACCAATGAGTGAGGCTGCATATTTTTCACATAATTCACTAGAATGTGTATACATTTAGCATAGGGACCTGCTATTAAGACTTACCTTGACGTTAGTTAGCAGGCTTGTCATGATTTGATCAAAAGATGCAACTATATATAGTTAGCCCAATGGGAAAAGCGCAGGGATTCACTTTCTGTTTTTTCACATACTGTATGTATGGACAATTTTTTACATTTTCTATTGGGCCAAATTAAATCCTTAGCAGCACGCTTCCAGCAGGCATCACTATTGTGAGTGAGACTTCCCTCCAAGGTATATATATTTAGTGCAGACTAAATGAATACAGCTTAACCCCGTTATAACACGATACTTTACAACGCGAGTCCGCTTATAACCCGATGCAAGCGTGGCTCCCAATTTTCGTATTTATGAATACTTTACAACACGATTATTGGTATCTTAAATACTTTATTTTACAATGCATACAATTGTACATTATTTCTAATGCAATCCGCTTATAGCACAATGTCATTCTTTGGACCCCAAGCACATTGTTATAAGGCGGTTGAGCTGTACTTCAGTACTAGGTGATACCTTTTTTATTTGGACTAACAATTTATATCATAGGACAAGCTTTCGAGACATAAATTGTTAGTCCAAATAAAAAAGGTATCACCTAATACTGAAGAACTCATTTATTCTGCACTATCGCAACTGGACTAACACGGCTATTTCCGTTTTATTTATTTATATATGTATATAGTTGCTGTAAAAACTGTAAAAATGTTACAACAAAAAATTCAGTTATCAAATTAGTTTATTCAGTGTACACAGGAGAAAGCTTCTATGAAAAAAGCTCTCTTGTAGGTAATACGGTATACAATATATTTATACCCTAAAAACTAAAACTCACGCCCCTTTTCTGGGGTGACTTGTGCGTCACTAAAAATTACATAATTGTATAATAAAAAACAAAATGAATATGTATTAATCAGCTAAACTCATTATACCAAACTCTACATATCTGGGGGTTCATTGTTTATACATTTATTTCAAAGGGGTTAATTATGGTAATTGTTATCTTAGCTGTTTCTCTTACCTAATATCTTTATTTACACTTTGTGAAGTTTTGCTATCTCCGATTCCCGCTAACTATAACGAGGTCCCTACTTATTTTCCGGCCTACTCCCTTTTTCTCTCTTAGACTATTCTTTGATCTCCATCACTATTCTTTGATCCCCATCACTTATCTTTTGCAGCTGTGAATTCAAGGATATCTGCTGAGGGCGTCTCTGCTTCACACGTTCATTTCAAACACACATATTCCACAGAAAACAGCTTACAAAATGAATGACAGACTTATAGCAGACAAGACAACATGGCTGACAATAATAGTCAAACAACATGGCTGCTTAGATCTCAGTGCTGTTTGCGTCAGACACCCTTTTAATGTCCATTTTTCTCAATTCTCTCAGTCCCTCCTCTTTATTCTTAAAACATTGCTTTTCAGAATATTGACATGATGTTAAGCCAGAGACACGTAGGGAGACACAAATTGTATTTTGGGGTGCTCCATCATCTGATAATGCTCATTGGTTTAACTCAGAGGAAGAGGGCGCGTACCCTTCACTGTCAAAGTCTTGTATGGCGCTGCGGCCAAATTATCTTCCAGAGTTAGAACACTGTACTTGGCATCTTCTTTCTTCAAGGGACTGTTGTAGCTTAGATCTGCAAACAATGGCATCAGGTCTGAAGAAGGTGAGGGGGTAGCACATTTGGGGATCATACCTTTACAGTATGTGACATACATATATGGCAACGAGTTTCACAAGCACACACAGTAAAACATTCAGCAGTTCCACTCCAAGTGATCCAAACAATCCACCAAGCCCCAAAGGACACCAGTCTGTGTCACCCCCCTTCCTAAGTCTTACTTGAATTTCTTCTATTTTGTCTAACTCATGCTGTACCTTGCTACTTTGATCTTGGATAAAAACACAGCACTGTTCTTTAATTAAGGCACATACCCTCCTCTTGAAGCTAAAACATAATCTAAGGCCATTCTGTTTTGTAAGGCCATAAGCCTGATCTGGACCCTGTACTTTGTTTAGTGATGCAATGGCTATAGTTGTGTGATTGAGGACATCGTCTAACACATTTTACTGTATTAAGCCTATCACATAGTAACCCAACTGCTACATTTGGAACTTAACTAGCCCAAAATTATTCTTTCCATAAACTACTTTTCAGTCCTGCAGTGTTTGGTGTTTTTCTCTTGTTTCTGAGACGCCCTGTAGGTAATTCTTTGGAGAATTGTCCTG
Organism: Ascaphus truei; assembly: GCF_040206685.1. Lineage (NCBI taxonomy): Eukaryota > Metazoa > Chordata > Amphibia > Anura > Ascaphidae > Ascaphus > Ascaphus truei. The sequence continues at coordinate 51,308,773 of NC_134495.1, read as the reverse complement.
TCAACATGTCTGGTAGTCTTGGTGTTTCATTTTACTGCAGGAGTTAATTCTTCTTGGGTATAAGGGATGCCAATCCAGGGTGACTCCTGATTATGAAGCACATCTCCACATACCCAGCAAGATTCGATAACACCAGATCTATGGTATATTGTTCTGCATGTATCCATATACGTATTGTCTCCTTCCCAAGGGGTTAAATGTAGATCTCGCTTATCTCGGAGTGTACCAATGGACTTTGTGATGTTGGTGAGTGATATGGGGCTTAGTGTAGTGTTAAAGATAAAGAGATGTGCCTAAAGGAGGCACCAGAGGTCCCTTTTGAGAGGCGCACAGCAAACCTTTATAGTATAATGTGGTCAGGGGTGAACTAATATACATAAAATAAAAAAGATTTATTTAATAACTTCGTTAAAATCATGTAGTGTAGTGTGATGTATATGACACAGATAAAAATAGACTGGTAAAGTCTATACTGTAGTACTGCTCAGTTATCCTATTCACTACCAATGGTGAACAATGCTAAAGAGATGGTTATACTAAAGTTGCACTCATAAGAGAGCTATCAGGGTGTGAAGTATTGCTGCTTGTAGCTGATCACTGAGTCCAGACTAAATGGTGTACATCCGTTTGCTATCAATGCTAAGCCTCACATAGGTGTCCTGAGTATGCAGGGGATATCTGCTAGCAGAGAATAGCCAGTATGTAAAGGCTCTTAATGGGCTAGACCCTGTGCTTATATCATGGACGTGGTCACCGTGGAGTCCTAAAAGCACATACCCAGCCAAAAAAGGTAAGTAAGATGGCTGTAAACTGCAGGCGGTGTCTTATACTGTAGCGCTAACAGCACATATATTATAATGTTTAATTACTCTGTATCACCAGGACTGGTGGAAATATAGTGTTCTGCACAGTGGTACTGTGTTTATTATTTTTATTGGAGGGATCCCTCACTGCGCATGTGTCACAATGTGCTTGTGTGGATCAATATTTTGCACATCAGAGCAGGTGAGATCAGTACACAGTAAAAATCACCTATGAAAAACGGGTCAGGTTTTTCACTACAGGTATATGCAGTTTTAACCCTGAAGCCTAGTATGCTCTCAGAACAGGACAAAGGGCCAAAATAACAGTTTTTTTAGAGAGTGCCCTTTCTCAGTGCTTCATATCAGAGTAGCTGTTCTAATGTTTATCCTCTTCACACATATATATATTGACTGCCAGATATAGTTTAAACGAATCAGATCCCCAGCTGCACATAGTTAAGTGCTGGATCTAGGCAGGGAAAGTGTGTATGTTTCCTAGGAAGCTCCACTAGAAACGGGTCAGGTTTATGTTACAGGTATATACAGTATGGGGTATTCCCCTCTGTGTATTAACATATAACTGTGGTGTGCATTTGAACTCTAGTGCTGGACAGGATCGCGATCTCACACTGTGCAGGGCTTGCTTGCTACAAATAATTGTTTGTCACAAATGGAGCAGAGTTGAAACGGTAAGTAATAAAACTCTACTGAAGAAGTTTTTAGCCCTGAAGCCAGTACCATCTCGTTGGTGTGGGTTGGAGGTCCAGCTATATATGATTAAATGCTAGGTTTTTAGGTAGATTCCCTCAGTACACAGTGAGTATCCCCACTGAAAAACGGGTCAGGTTTTCACTGTAAATATATACAGTTTTAATCCTAGAGCCTAGTGTGCTCTCCAAATGGGAAAAAGGGCTGATATAACAGTGTGTTTGAGTGCCCTTTTTCAGTGCTTTACACCAAAGTAGCCGTTCTGATGTTTAACCTCTTGGCACATGTACTTGCTGCCAGATACAGTATGAATGAATCAGATGCCCAGCTGCATATAGTTAAATGCTGGATCTTAGGCAAGGAAGGTGTGTATGCTTCCTAGGAGCCTCCACTGAAAACGGGTCAGGTTTTTTATGTGAGTATATACAGTGTGGAGGGGTTCCCCTCTATGTGTTAACATATATATTTGCAGTGTATATTTAGACTACAGTGCTGGACAAAATCGCAATGTCACACTGCACAGAGCATGCTTCCTGCAGATACTATCGGTAGGTTCTCCAGAACTCCTCTGTTCACCGGGTGATAAAAGCCCAGCCTAGAAAGTTATAAACACCTCTTTAAATGGGTGTATCAGGAATAGTAGCCATGAGCATTGTTCAAACGTGCAAGTAGCAAGTATGAATACCATAAGTGAGTTTATTGGTCGTGCTAGGTAGTAAACTGGTAGTACTTTGTCGGCAAAGACCCGACATGCGGCATGTTTCGTCACTTCTTGCGACTTCTTCCGGGGTGGGCGTGTCTGCGTCCCTGGCGGCCCCTTTATACCCGGTGGTTGCCATGGTAGCCGCGGGACGCTTAATTGCCGAGATTGATAGTGGTGGTGCAGAGGTACTGCATCCCACATGTAAAATGTGTTAAAAGTCATCCTGACCATGATGATACATTGTAAGAAATACATACACTGTCTCAAGATAATGCAAAGCATAGACAGCCTGTTTAGAAGATGTTATAGGAAAGGAGTGAATACAAAGCCCTCATTCATACCAGATGGATAGTGTGTATTAAGGAGATAGATCCATCTGGCTTCACATTGCAATAGCTTTTTGTCCCAGTTTCCTCTACGAATACTGGGTGGTATATGATCTATTCCTTGGAAAGTCAGAGTATTGATCTGTCCTGCATGGAAATCTCTGACGTGGCGAGAGACAGGGGTGTCCAGTGAATTTCGTATGGCTCCGATGTGCTCCAAAACCCTGCGTCTCAGTTCTCGTTTGGTTTTGCCAACATACTTCTTGCCACACGTGCAGGTGATCAAATAGATGATGCCAGAGCTTTTGCAATTCATGAATTGTTTGATTTTGAATGTCTTTGTATCCCCAGTGTTTGTAAACTGTTTACTTTCCTTCATGTAGGTGCAGGCTTTGCAGCCATGACATTTGTAATATCCTTGTATGCTAAGCCACGTTTTACTTCTTTTATTTTTTGCAGAGAAATGACTGTGCACCACTTGGTCCTTGATATTGGCTGACCGTCTCCATACGATTGACGGACGATTTTTTAAGACCAATTTCAGGTCATTGTCATTAGTTAGTATATGCCAATGCTTGGACAGGATACTATTAATATCTCTCCACTGGTTGTGGTATGTTGTGATGCACCTAATTTCTTTCATATTTAATTTCTCTTTTGACTTATTTTTAAGGAGATCATGGCGTGTGGTGTTGATGGCCCGGTGGTACGCTGTCTTTAGTTGTCGTTTCGAGTATCCTCTTGCAAGGAAATTGTCCCTCATTTCCATACTTTGCCTTTTAAAGGTTTGTGTATCTGAACAATTCCTTCTAAGGCGCAAATATTGGCCTGTGGGGATACCTCTAATGAGAGGTTGGGGATGAAAACTGTCAGCTTTTAAATAGCTGTTGGTGGCAGTTTTTTTCTTGAAATTGCTTGTGGATAAATATCCATCATCATTTACAGTAATACGCAGGTCCAGGAACGTGATTTCTGTAGCACTTATCTCCGAAGTGAGCTTTAGATTGTGATCATTGGAATTAAGTACACACAAAAAGGTTTCTAGCTCCTTTTTGGATCCTCTCCAAAGTAATAGGATGTCATCTATATAGCGGATCCACAGGTCTACATGGTCAGTGTATAGTGACATACCCTCGGAGAAGACACTAACCTCCTCCCACCAACCTAGATACAGGTTGGCGTACGTAGGGGCACACGTAGTCCCCATGGCTGTGCCTTGTATTTGGAGGTAGTATTTTGAATTAAATAAAAAGTAATTGTGTTTCAGTACAAATTCCAATAGCTCTACAACAAATTGATTGTGATCAGAGAAGAGGCGGCTGCGGGACGAGAGAAAATGTTCGACTGCCAATAGACCAATGTCATGTTTTATACTTGTGTACAGGGATTCAACATCAAAGCTCACTAATAAGGTGTCAGGTGTAACCTGTATCCCTTCCAGTCTATTCAGGACGTCCTTTGTGTCCTGTACAAAGGATGGCAAAGCTGTCACAAATTTTCTCAACACTTTGTCAATATAGATACTGGAATTTTCGGTGAGGGAACCGATTCCGGAGACTATCGGTCTACCTGGAGGTTTAATTTTGCTCTTATGTATTTTGGGGATACTGTAGAAGGTGGCGATGGTGGGTTGTTTTGGTGTCATAAATTCACGTTCTTTGGTTGTTATCACCTTTGTTGCTACGCCCATTTCCAGTATCTCATCCAGAGCTTTTTGAAATGTTTCAGTGGGATCTTTTGGGAGAATCCTGTAGCATTGTTTGTCTCTTAGTAGTCTATGATTCTCAGCTAGATAGTCCTCAGTTCTCAGTATCACTAGGTTGCCTCCTTTGTCTGCTGGTTTTATTGTTATTTCAGACATTTCTTTTATCTCTTTCAGTGCATTGAGTTCCTGTTGACTCAGATTGTTTTGTTTTTTTGTCGACTTTAGATCCTCCAGATCTCTGGTGACTAAATTGAGGAAAGTGGAGATATTGGCACATGTGTCTTGATGAGGGGTGAAACGACTTTGTGGTTTTAGAGTGGTATGTGGTCCATCACCCGGGTTTTTTTCCCCCTCATCAAGGAGGTCCATTAGATCGGTAAGGAGTCCCTGGTCTTGGGTTTGTAACAGTTCCGTGAACTCATTAGGTGGCATGTTACGTTCTCTTTGTTTAAAATATTTGTGCAAAAGCATTTTGCGTGCAAAGAGATTGACATCCTTTACCGATTCAAAAAGATTGAAATTTTTCGTGGGGACATAGGAGAGGCCCTTCTCCAAAAGGCTAACTTGTGCATCTGTCAGGGTCACTTTTGAAAGATTAATAATCTTGCCCTGATTGTCTGTGATGTTGTTATTTATCAAGTGTAGTGTAGTGTTACCTTGAACTTGGTGATCACTGATAGGTATCTGCAATGTATAAGGACCACAGGAAGATTAGTATTGCTGACAACACTCCACAGAGCATTCCCACTGCAATCTTGTCATCGCTCTGTGGGTTATACCTTCGCAGGCCTAATGATGCATACATCTTAAAATTCTAACTTAGTCATAAGTCATAAGTCATTCCATAAGTGTCTAATAGGGAGATAATTTATACCTATGAATACATTCTTGTATCAATGTGTTTACTACTGTCTTAGCATCCGCATATAAACAGAGGTATCCCCTATTAACGCTCCTCAAATTTAAAACTAAGCAGCCAATGTGGACTTGACTTTGCTATAATCTAAATTCTTAAGACTTTGGGGCCTCATCCCTTGCCAAACCAATTGCTTCCGTAGTCAACTCTATCCTGTCTGCAGACCATATCCCTAAGACCTGGAAAACTGCCAGAGTTGTCCCAATCTTCCAAAGTGGGGAAAAAACACTGTCTCAAACTACGAGTCAATCTCTCTTCTCCCAATACACACTTGCTCTCTTTCATGCCTCACTGCCATCTCCTCCGATGCAAATGGTGTTAACCTTTTCATTTAATACGGACTAACCTTAAAACTCGCCCTACAAATCAAGCATCCCAAAAGCCTGCACTCATAGCTATTGTCCCACACCCAGTCACTCCTACCACCCATTGTGGCCACGCACTGCCATCTACGGCACTTATTTCCTCATCTGCTGTCTCTGTAAATTCCCCTCAAACCTTAGATTGTAAGCTCTTCGGGGCAGGGATTTCCTTTCCTATTGTCTGATTTTGCTGTACTTATTGTACTATTATAATTCCCTGTACTGTATTCTTTGAAGAGCTGAGTACATTTTTGGCACTATATAAATAAAGACATACAATACAATACTATCCAAAGTCATGGACAAAAAATGTGTTCACTCCCAATTAACCAATTACTATACCAAGACAAATTTCCCTAGCCAATTCCACTCTGGATTTCACCCCAAACACTCCACTGTAACTATTCTGCTAAAAATGTGAAATGCTTTGTATATAATGTATACCCTGCTCACTTATGTAACTGCATTTGCAACTATGTAGCACCAGTCCTTTAACTATACCCAGGACACACCAAAAAAATGAGAGGTGACTGCCAATGCACCACTTCCTGGCAAAAACATTCTACAAATAAATTAGCAACTTGAATGTTGGTTGCTTAATCAGCAGAATAAGAATTATATATATCATACAGTGATTTTGACAATAACTACTGCTTATAATAAAAATGGGACACTTATGGAAAAAATAAATTGTTAAAAGTTATAAAATACATCACATATTCAGTTGATTGACAAATGATTTTGTATAGGACTTCACACTAATTTCTTGTAATATAATCTCTTTGCGAAGTGCCAGGCACACGGCCAGCTTTATATTTTTAAAGACACTCAGCATTATTTATTTGACTAAAAAATAATTTCAGAGCTTGTTCATCTAGGCAAAAAGCCAATATGCTTCTGGGTGTTTCGCCAAATGACCTTGAGATTGCCAAGCAGATAACAACGGCTTCTCTATCTTCTAAATATTAATTACTGAATTGGAACTTTAGCTTAGAGTTAAAAAATGGAGCTTTCTCCACAGCCCTAAAAATGAAAAAAAATGTATGACCTCTCAAAAATAAAAACGGGACATTTATACAGAAGAGGTCAGAAAGCTTATAAACACACAATATATAATTTTTTTTATTTTTTTATAACTTGTATTTTTATTGAGGTAAGGTACAGAAACAAAGTATAACATGACACTGATATAAGCAATTAGAATAAAATTCAGCAGAAATGTAGAAGTGATATATTGCACTAGGGGTGACGACAAGAAAACAAAAGACAAGACTGACTCAGCCAACACCAAATTCTCGGTGGGTAATCCGTTTGAGTATTTGAATATCATACATAACAATTTACCGGGTGATGGGGGGGGAGGTGACACAGGAGGGAGAAGGATGGTAGGGGTGGGACTGCTAATAGGGGGAGGGGGGGTGGGATGGTAGGATTACGGATAGAGTTTCTGAAGACTGTTTATTGGAGCCCATCTTCACATCATTGTTATCGAGGATCCTTTTTGTCTAGTTGAATGTGGCACCTGAGGCCTCTGTGAGGAAGTGGAATAAGGTCTTTACCCACCGAAGGAGAATGCACCTCAAACTATCAATGCCATATTGTGTCGCGCTCCACCCCGGGGATGTCTGTTTGGGCTAGCCAAGGTAACAACCAGGGTGAGGGGAGGGGGAATGGATGGAGGGAACCCTCGCTACTGCCCATGACAAAGGTGCTGCGACCAGGGGAAAGATGCAACAACAAACAAGGAGATAAAGAACCCCTATATTGGGAGCACTCAGCGGCTAATGATACTGATGTGAGAGTTCTATAATAAAACCTGATAAAGACACAAATTATTATTGTAATATGTATAGTGAAATTGGGTTAAAAAAAAAATTTATTGGGAGAAATCCTCAATTAAAATAAATGGTCCTCAATGTAAATAAATCCTATATTAGCGGTGAAGTAAAATAAGGTGGAGGTAGGGTGAACCAAAAGGAATTTATATTCCAATTAAATTCTAGGCTATCTGGATATCCTCCAATAAGGCAGGTAAGTATATGCCAAATGGTTTAGATAGTTAGGTACAGTGTGTAGCATAAACATATACAATGTCACAAAGATTAGGCTGTTGAAATCCAGTGCTGTGAGTCCAACAGGTTGGCAGATATACAATATTATTATTATTATTATTATTATTAAGATGCTTCTGACAACGACTTGTGCCCGGAGCCCTCTCTGCACAATTAAAATAGCTTAGTGCTGCTCGTAGAATATAGAGATCACAAACGGTATTGTATAAGGTAACTGGCTCAAGTTGAATTATCTTTTTATTTTAAACACAATCTATGCAATTAATAACTGTGAAGAACTTTTTAGAACCAGTGCTGCGAGTCTAACAGATAGGCAGCATGAGGTTTCTGCCCAGGTGTTTGATAGACAACGACTTGTGCCCGGTGCCCTCACTGATATATAGCCAAGGTATCCAGATTTTTAGATAGTTGATGCCAGTGTCATTAACCAGACTCGTTAACTTTTCCATCTGGCAGACAAACCAAATCCTGTTTTGAATCTTGGGGATGGATGGGGTTTCATTAAGTTTCCATTCTGCTGCGATCTCGCACCGGGTCGCTAGGGCAAGATGCCCAATTAGTTTATTGCTTGCTCTTGAGAGCCCTTCTAGTGGTCTGTTCAACAAGAACAGCCATGGGTCTAAAGGAATCGGGAGGCCCAAGATCCTCTGAGTCCAATCTTGAATTTCTTCCCATAGAGGGGCGATCCGTGGGCAGGACCACAGCATATGTAACAGGTCGGCCGACTCTCCACACTGTTGAGGGCATAGCGGGGAGAGTCCCGGCACATACCTTGATAATTTTAGCGGGGTGTGGTACCATCTCATTAGGACCTTATATGCATTCTCCTTAAGTGTGGCGCAAATTGAGCTTTTGGCAGCTGCCAGATAGATTTTGTTCCAGTCCTTGTCTTCTAGGGATTCTCAGAGGTCGGACTCCCACTGGGATCTGTATCTCGGGTGTCTCTGCTCGGGGTCATCAGAAACGACCACACACAATATATAATTTAAACAATATGTGTGAGCTTTTATCAGCATATTTTTAAAAAATATTCCCAAACATATCCTAATCCTATAGAAATGCAATTGCAATGTGTTTTACTTGTTTACACACAAATAGAAATAACACAGACACAAAATTTCTCTCATACAGAGCCAACCAACATCACAAAAATAACAAACAAATAAAAGAAAAAGAAAAAAAATTCTCACCTATTTACAAAACAATTCCATCCTGCAACTAAATTAATAAACGTTTCCTTCTCTTTCTTTATTCTCATAAATAACCTGCTTTATAAACTGATTTTTATGCTCCAGAGTTTTTGAGTTAACTTTCATATCTTTTGCACAGTCCTTAAGCTGGAGAAAGGGGGGCGTGGTCTGTGCTGCTGTTATTCTTATTCTCTTTCTAGTTGACATTTGAACAGAAGGAAAAATAATATTTTCTGGTTTAAAAGATCTATTCGCATGGCCAGTATGAATAAACCTTTTATTTATTTTTACCACTCTCCGTATCTTTATTGTATCCCCATTCTTTTTTGTTCTCTTCTTGGACACTCTAAAGCTCTTCTTTTTCAGTATTTTTTTACTTAGTATTGTAAGGATGTGGTAGGAACCTCATATGTGTGTTCAGTGTGTTCAGTTGGTGTTTGACTCTGTTCAGTGAGAAGCTTGTGGAGTGTTTGCAACAGTGTTGCAGTGTGCCCTAGCAGAGTGAGACAGGCAGTGTGATGCAATAGCTGAGCTGTGTGTCTGGGCAGATTAGGCAGAGAGGCTCCTTGGAGAAACTACAATTCCCATGAGCTCCTGGGCAGTCACCTGATGTGAAGAACCAATCAGAAGGCTAGGATGACAGGGGCAGGAAAGGGAAGCATGGGGGAGAGGTCACGCTAGACAGAGGGGTTCTGGAAGGTAAAGGAGGAGGGTGTATGCATGCAGGAGGTCTGTGACCCGCCTGCATAGGCTAGCTTTACCCCGCAGGCCCTGAGGAGAAACCCCTGAGTCACAGTAGGTTGCTGTGCTGCAGGGACGCCCATAGTGGACATCTTACTGTGTAGACAGTTAGGGACAAACGTGCGGAGCAGGTTTGCTGGTGAGCAAGGATTCGGCTGATACTTTTCAAAGCATTACCGGTCACCGCCGTGACCAGAAGGTATTTACGTTAAGTGCACCAACACCGGTCAACAGGCGCTGAACCCGCCTTAGGCGTAACTCTTTGAGGACACTAGTGAGTGACCAAAGGCCTAATACACTGAGTTATTCTAGCTACTAGTGCAAGGACACGGTGTGTGGGGCATGCGGTGGCGGGACCCTGTCATACTCATTAAGAGCGTGGCTGAGCCACTACTATATAGGACAATACTCATTAAGAGCATGGCCGAGCCACTCAAGTTCTAAGGACATTATCATTTAGCTGCGTTAAGGTTATATTGCATTATAGTCACATTATGAGTCACAGTAGGTTGCTGTGCTGCAGGGATGCCCATAGTGGACACCTTACTGTGTAGACAGTTAGGGATAAGCGTGCGGAGCAGGTTTGCTGGTGAGCTGCTTGGGACCAGGCAGCTTTATGTGTTGGGTTATATGCTGCGTGTGTATTAATATGATAGAGTGCTAAGGTTATTGTGCATATAGTAAAGTTGGTTGCATCATACATGTGTGTGTATATGTTTCTTGCCCAGGGGAATCTCACATCATGGGGATCCTGGGTAAGTGGAGGCGCTGCGCTATAAGTGTTACCCCAGGCTCCCAGCTAGCGGAGGCTCAGATCTCCTGGAGCCGCAGGTGCGTGCAGTTACCCGTAGTCGCTTTAGCGTGTAAGAAAAAGGGCTACATTTGGAGGCGCTGCTGAGATACTCAGACCTGGGGTGCCCTATATTTTTTATTACTGTGCAACCATTTTTTTCTCCCGCCATGTTTGTGCCCTCGCAGCCTGAGGTGCGCAAGTGGGCCCAATGGCATGAAATTCCCCTGACATGTGCCTTCGGCCTGGGACACGTTCCCGCTACCCTCTCCCTGGGTACTGTGACCGATATTGTCAGGAAACTTCCGCTCATGGACACTGCCCGAGTGCAAGATCACTATTACGACCGGGAACAGGACTGGCGCAAAATACTATTTGTCACTGACCAGGACATATGCCCCAAAGCCCTGCCCTTAGTATTACTTCTGCCCGAGGCTCCTGGCATCCACTGTCCGATAGTACAGGTGGATTCCAGCGAACCACTGGCTGCGTCCACACCCCAGAGGGGATACCCCGGCTCGTTAGGTACCGTCACAACCAGCTCTGATCGCACCCCTGAGAACAGTTTGAACCCCCGGTGGCCAGCCGCAATGGGCCTAGGCACTTCGTTCACTCCCTCGGCCTTTAGGCCCACGCTGAGCAGAACCAGCCTGTCAAGGCTAGACGCCTATTCACATGCTGGGAGTAGCCTGCCGGATAACGCCTCCATCCCTGCGCTAGCAGAAGCTATTCTCCAGACAACACAGTCCCTCCAATACCGAAAACTGAAGGCGTTTTCTGGGGACAAACCCACTCCCCTGGGAGAAGTCGGGTTCGAGGAATGGCTGGACCACACGAAACAGGTACTACCCGAATGGTCATGCACAGATTGGTAGTACGTCATGCATAATTGAATGCCTGAGGGCCCCAGCATCCCACATGGTACACTGCTATCGGGACGACCACCCGGATGCTGACGCGGCTGGCATCATCCACTGCCTGACCAAAGTGTATGGGGTTCCTGTGGATGCCTTTGCGCTAATGGCCAGGTTCCACGCTCTGGCCCAGAAAGAAGGAGAGATGGTGTCTGACTTCCTTCGACGGTTGCATCTGGACCTGTGGACCCTTGTGAGGAAGGGGGTGGTGCAGAAGATGGATGCCGACGGACTACGCACCACCCAGCTACTGAGGGGACTCCTCCCCTTGCACTCGGTGTCTGTACGCATCAGCGGCTGTCTCACGCCGGGGCAAGCACTGGCGTTCGACGACTTGATGGATCGGGTTCAGGCCCATGAGACTGTGCTACTGGGGCGTGAGCTGACCCCGGGAAAGAAGGCGGTGGTTGCAGCTAAAGATACCAGGGAATCGGATGCTAATACTGACGCGCCCGGGGATGCGAACCCGAAGAAGGAGGACATGGAAGCGCCTGCAGCCGCCAGTGAGCGCCCTGCGTCGGGGCGAGCTTCGCCGACCTTCAGAGACAACTCCTACCGCAGTCATCTCCAGTGCTATGCTTGCAGAAAAATGGGGCACATTTGAGCGCACTGCCCCTCCCTACGGAAAACGGGGTCCCGACCGGCCAAGTCTATGCTGTGTACTCCGCAGACCGACGAAGCAGTGGCCCCGTCCTCGAAGAGTAGTCGAATAGGGCCAGCGGCCATCATCAAGGTGGTGATTGAAGGCATCTACGCCTCGGCACTGATGGATACTGGGTCCCAGGTGACCATCGTGTATCGGCCCTTCTACGATCAACACTTGCACCGGCTGCCGCTGCTATCTGCTGACTCCTTGCGGTTGAGAGGGTTGAGCCATGAAGACTACCCTATTGATGGTGTGGTGAAGGTACATCTGGACATTCCCCAGTTGAACACAGGCAAGCATCACCCCATGGAGGTGGAGGCCTGAGTATGTCCAGAACCCCAGGATCATCCCAGCGCCCCGATAATCATTGGGACCAACACAGACATCGTACAGGATGTGCTCCGCAAGTATCTACAGGAAACGGGTGAATCACCGTTGCTGACTCAAGCTGCTTGCCCGGTGTTGCAAGAGGATTGCGGTAAGATTGCGAGCGAAGAGGAACATGGGATGCTGTATAGTCAAGAGCGGGGGCTAACCGAGATCCTGCCCGGGGAAGGAAGAATGATGATCGCCGCCTGTCGTTATCCGGCCAGACGTCCGGAGGATCAACTGTTCTCTCTGGAAAGCTCGATCCGCGATGACCAGCGACTCGCCTACGAAGTATTGGCCTCGATAAAGAAGTGGTCGGGGAAAATTCCGGCTCGAACCCAGGTGTACGTACAGAGCCTTTCTCCCTACACCATGTGCATTGATCGCCGGCAACCATTGGGTCGAATCTATCCAGTAACCCCGGTGGAGAATAGTGTAGCTGAGCGCCCGGTGGTCACCACTCATGCCGTGACTCCAAGGTTGGCATTCGACTTTGGAGATTCACCCTTGACGGAGGGCTGGAAAGGAAGACTGCAGACCAAACTGGAAGAACGACGGGGGGTATTCTCCATAAGTGATATGGATGTGGGGTGCAGTCGCAGCGCCCGCCATACCATTGTAAGGCCGCTACCCACGGCGCCCGCTGCGGCTCTTATCTCCGCTGCCGGGGTGCGCGGCACCCGGTCACGTGGTCCTCCTCACCTCCCTTCACTTCCTGCAGCCCCTGCTGCCCATGCGCGCTGCCGTGGGAAGCCCGCACGCGAGCCTACTGTTCCTGGTTTTCATCCCGGCGAACTCAACCCGCCCCTTCCGTTGCGCCCGTCGGCGCGTCGCACCCGTCGCGCTACCATGTCCATCTCTACTGCCGCCAATGTACTTGTTCCATTCCCACCTGTCCTGCATCCTGCCTCAGCCTATCAGCGCTCTACCTTCATCTGACATCACCACTGGAGGTTCTCATTGGTTCCTGTCAGTATATAGTGCCTCCAGCCCTGAGCTGATTGCTGAGCATAGTCAGTCTCTAGTTGTGCTTGCTACAAGCTACTTCGCAGTCTGCTCTTGTCTTCTGTCACAGACCCTAGCCTGAACCTGGACTCCCGATCTCTGGCACCCTCGAACCCCGGCTCGCCCAACGGACTTCTACCTTCTCCTCTCCTCGACTTTGGCTTTGGACACCGACTACTCTTGATCTCTCCTACCCCGGATCTGGCAAGTACCTCTACCACTCTACTCTCTCCCGTCCCGAACCAGGCTATCTACACGACTCTGCTTACCGGACCCGCTCACGCGGCTGTAGGGCGGTGGTTTTCCTGTATCCCCACCTCGGCCTCGCGGTCCAGTCCGGTTTGTGGTGAGCACATCTATATTCCCGTGACATTATGCTCAGCCGAACAGACCTGGACTCCGCCGAGGTGGGTCGACGCCTGAGCGAACACGATGGCCTGTTCAAGGAAGTAGAGAATTGTCTCTCCCAAAATAACCAGCGTATGGAACTGCTCCAAAACTCCCTGGGTACCATTTCAGAGCAACTCAAATCCCTTCTGTCCTCTCCCGAGGCTGCTGCCGCTCCTCCTGCTCCTATTTTCTCCCCGCCGGTACCTCCGACTCATTCCCCTGAACCTCGTCTACCTCCTCCCAATCGCTATTCGGGAGAGCCTTCAGCATGCCGTGGCTTCCTGGCGCAGTGTTCCGTCCAATTTGAACTGCTACCCTCTCACTTCCCTACTCCTCGTTCCAAGGTCGCGTACATTTACTCTCTACTGACCGATGACGCCCTGGCCTGGGCTACACCCATATGGGAGCATCGCCTGGATCTGACCTCCAGCCTGGACCGGTTCTGTACTGAATTCCGGAGGGTGTTCGATACATCAGGGAGGAGGGTAACTGCCGCTTCTTCTCTCCTCAATGTTTTGCAGGGAAATCGCTCGGTGGCACGCTACGCACTGGAGTTTCGTACTATCTCGGCTGAAACAAGGTGGAATGATGAAGCACTCGCCGCAGTGTTTTGGCAGAGTTTGAATGACTCCCTCAAGGACGAGCTGGCCGCACTGGAGCGCCCTACATCATTGGAAGAACTCATCGCGCTCAGTATCCGTATGGACCAGCGGCTTCAGGAGCGAAGAGCAGAGAAGGGAAAGCGCCTAAAAGGTACCCAAGCCACTTTCTCTTCACATACAGCTCCAGGGGAGCCCGTTCCCGTATCCTCCGAAGAACCCATGCAGCTGGGTGGAACTCGCCTTTCGTTAACGGAAAGACTACGTCGCTGTCGGGCGGGCCTCTGCCTCTACTGCGGAAATGGTGGACACCTGGTGAGTACCTGTCCTTCCAAGTCAGGAAACGCCAGCCAGTACTGGGAGAACTACACTGGGCATGGTAACCTCTCCTTTCTCTCCAAAACTACCATCCAAGATACTTCTTCCTATAACTCTATTAGGAGACTTTGGGGACATCACTACGAGGGCCTTCCTAGACTCCGGTTCTGGTGGGAATTTTGTTGATCAATCTTTTGCGGAAAGACACCAGATCCCTCTGGTAGCCAAGGATTGGCCCGTAGGCCTAGAAGCCATTGACGGTAGGCCTTTGCAACCCGCATTTATCTCTCATCAGACCATTCCCCTCCGTCTTAAGATGACAGGACACCACTCCGAACAAATTCAGTTGGATGCCATCCACACGCCGGCAGTAGACGTGATATTAGGTCTTCCCTGGCTCCAGCACCATAATCCCCAGATCGACTGGCTCCAGTCACAACCCCTCACCTGGAGAGATCGGTGTCAAGACACTTGTCTGGTTTCATCTAATGACCTAGTAGCTGCCACACATCCGGAATCCAAGAATCCCCTCCTTCCGGACGCCTACTGGGAGTTCAGAGATGTCTTCGACAAAATTCAGGCGGAGGAATTACCACCCCATCGCGCCTACGATTGCCCGATCGACCTTCTTCCTGGCGCGATTCCCCCCAGAGGTTGTACCTACCCACTTTCCCCCCCCGAGACCAAGGCGATGAAACTTTACATACAGGAGAACCTCCAGAGAGGCTTCATTCGTAAGTCTTCTTCTCCGGCAGGAACAGGTTTCTTTTTTGTAAAGAAAAAGGACGGCACACTTCGTCCTTGCATCGATTATCGTGGGCTCAACAAGGTGACTGTCAAGAATCGGTATCCTCTTCCCTTGATTGCCGAACTTTTCGACAGGTTACAAGGCGCCACTATATTTTCCAAGCTGGATCTCCGTGGAGCCTACAATCTGGTCCGGATTCGTAAGGGAGATGAGTGGAAGACGGCCTTCAACACGCGTGATGGGCACTATGAGTACCTCGTGATGCCCTTTGGTCTCTGTAATGCGCCAGCTGTCTTCCAGGTTTTCGTTAATGACGTCTTCAGAGATCTGCTGGATCAACACGTGGTGGTCTACCTACTGCACCGACACACTTTATTCGAGCAAATACCCGGTATGTACCTGGCAGATACCTGGAATGCGCCACTCCTAACCTCTGACAAGCCCCGTTGCATTTGCCTTCCCAGCCTGGGTTCATGCCTGGCTGATGGGCGGCTGATCTGTTAAATGATAATGATTAGGATTTAATAGGCTGCAATGCTTCGCGTGTCTACCAGATGGCATAAATTCATAAATTGTAATGCAGTTTATATATATATACTGTGCAGTATTGCAGCCAGCGGGAATAAAATGCTTCAATCCCTGCTGGAAAATAACTCAATGTACTCGGGCAGAAAACAGTCACAAACCTCAATACACCCGGGTATACCCGAATTCGTGGGACTAGCCAAGCTCGAATAAAGTGTGTCGCCAGTGTACATGACATCCTGATATTCTCGCAGAATCTCCTGGAACATACTCGGCATATCAAACAAGTACTTCAGAGGTTACGGGAGAACCGACTGTTCGCTAAACTTGAAAAATGCCAGTTCCATCAGTCATCCACGTCATTTTTGGGGTACATAATCTCCGACACTGGACTCGCGATGGATCCTACCAAGGTGGAAGCCGTCTTGAATTGGCCCCGCCCCCTCTCTTTAAAAGCAGTACAGAGGTTTTTAGGTTTTGCCAACTATTACCGCAGGTTCATAAAAATTTTATCCTCGCTGGTCGCACCCATCACGGCCCTCACTCAGAAGAACGCCAATCCCGCACTATGGTCCCCCGAGGCCATCATGGCTTTTCAGGTTCTCAAGGAAGCCTTTGTCACAGCACCTATCTTGGTGCATCCTGATCCAGCACAACCCTTCACTCTCGAGGTGGATGCGTCGGACATAGGGGCAGGGGCGATCTTATCCCAAAGGAAGAACCCACAGGCCAGACTGCATCCCTGCGCATTCTTTTCTAAAAGATTTTCCACAGCAGAACGGAACTATGACGTGGGTAACCGTGAGCTCCTCGCGATCAAGATGGCTTTGGAAGAGTGGCGACATCTATTGGAAGGCGCTGAATACCCCGTCACCATCCTTACGGACCATAAAAACCTTTTATATATTGAAACCGCCCGCCGTCTGAGCGCTCGGCAGGCACGTTGGTCCCTCTTCTTCACCCGGTTCAACTTCCTTATCTCATACCTCCCGGGTTCTAAAAACACCAAAGCTGACGCACTGGTAGAAAAAAGGGGGTCCTCTGGCGCGTTGCTCTGCTTGTGGCTCCATGGCGTTTAAAGCATATAAAATAAGGGAGAGAAGAGAGGGGACCACAGTAAGGGACCAACACAGTGGTTATACACAGCTCTTCGTTTGAATAAGGGGGGGGGGAGTAGGGGTGGTTAGAAGATCAGTGGAGGTTGAAAGATAATGCTGAATGAGAGGAGACACACTTACATCAAAATGTCTAATATCTTGAGTTGTTGTACTCTTCTCTTTATATGACTGTATTTGTTGAGGGTGAGGAAAAGCCTCCTAGTATCCTCCTTAGCAAAAAATAAAAGGGAAAAAAATAGTGCAATAAAATTTATTAACAGTTGAAAAAAAGAGATTTAACACTTACAAGCGGCCGATAATTTCAGGCATAGAGAGGAGATGCTGCCAGACTCCACAACGAGTCCCTTCCTGGGTTGGGGTGGTTTGTCCTGGCTGTTTCCCTGTTGGCAGATGATTACTGTGTTGGTCTTCACTGTAGGTGGCTGTGCTGAGAGTTTCCAAAAGCCCGTGCACAGGCTATGTCCTCCTCGAGCTGCCTGCCCCTCAGCATACACAGATTTCAGCTCCCTGCTCCGTTGCGCGTGCGCATGCGCAGACGGCGGGACGCTGAGCCAGATAGAGCAGGGGAATCAAATCCTCACTACGGTGGCTTGTAGTGGCCAAAAAACGTCAAACGCGTTTCGCCAATGCTTCCTCAGTGACGTGAATCACCTCTGAGAGACTCAGGCTGCGGAACTGCATTGTACAAAGACTGAAGCTACATACTGAACAGTAGGATAACCCACTTTTGGCGCAACTTTTCTCTCTTTTATATTAAAGCTGACGCACTGTCTCATCAATTCTCGGTAGAGGACAAGACCGAAGATCCTCAAGAGACTATCCTTCCTCCTAAATGTGTCCTGTCCGTCAATACCTTTGACGCGCTATCAGAGATCACCAAGGTTCAAGCTCAAAACCCTCAGGGCCTCAGGGTGCCAGTTGGATGACTTTTCACACCCCCAACCTTCCGCCAGAAGGTAATGCAATGGGGACACGCCGCCAAAACGGCAGGTCATCCGGGAATCAAAAGGACCATTGATTTTTTGCAACGAACCTTTTGGTGGCCAGGCATGCGCAAGGACATTCAACATTTCGTCTCGGCATGTTCCACCTGCGCACAGAACAAGACTCCACGGAGTAAACCTCCAGGACTCCTGCAAACCCTCCCCATCCCCGATCGGTCATGGGAACATATCTCGATGGACTTTATTGTCGACCTTCCCAAATCCAAGGGTAAGGACACTATACTAGTAGTGGTCGACCGCTTTTCCAAACAAGCGCATTTTATTCCACTCAAGGGTCTACCCAGTGCTCCTAAACTTGCCAACGTATTTATCAAGGAGATCTTCAGGCTTCATGGATCACCTCAGACCATAGTTTCTGATCGGGGGTCGCAATTTGTGTCGAGATTCTGGAGGGCCTTCTGTAAAAAACTTAACGTGGCGCTTCACTTCTCCTCTGGATACCACCCACAGACCAATGGTCAAACTGAGCGAACCAATCAGTCACTGGAGCAATTCCTTCGTTCTTTCATATCGGACTCTCAGGACAATTGGCTCGATCTACTCCCTTGGGCAGAATTTGCTCACAATAATCTCAGGAATGAGTCCACATTACAGTCTCCATTCTTTTCTAATTTCGGCTTTCATCCCTCCACCCTCCCTCAGTCTGGGCCGAGTACTGGAGTTCCAGCCGCAGAAGAAAGGATTCGGGATCTTCAAGCTTCCTGGTCTAGGATTCAGGATAATCTCAAGCGGGCCACAGCCATGCAGAAAAGGCAGGCGGGTCGGCATCGTCAGAGACCCCCCAATTTTGCCCCAGGTCAGAAAGTATGGCTATCTACTAGGAACATACGCTTGAAAGTCACATCTCCAAAGCTGGCACCCCGATTTATCGGTCCATTCCCTATATTGGAGAGGATCGATCCGGTTACCTACCGACTCAAACTACCTGCTACTATGAAGATTCCCTCTGCCTTTCATTGTTCTCTGCTAAAACCGTTTGTACCCAATCCTCAGATCCAACACATCACACCTTCCCCCAGACTTGTCAATGGACAAGAAGAGTGTTTGAGGTACAATCCATCCTAGATTCTCGTATCTCAAGAGGAGGTCTCCAGTATTTGGTGCATTGGAGGGGTTTTGGACCCGAAGAAAGGGCATGGATTCCTCAAGTCCAGGTACACGCCCCCAGGCTGGTCCGGGCATTTCATTCCAAATTTCCGCTTAAACCTGGTAAGGATCGTCCGGAGTCTGACCCTGAAGGGGGGGGTACTGTAAGGCCGCTACCCACGGCGCCTGCTGCGGCTCTTACCTCCGCTGCCGGGGCGCGCGGCACCCGGTCACGTGGTCCTCCTCACCTCCCTTCACTTCCTGCAGCCCCTGCTGCCTATGCGCGCAGCCGTGGGAAGCCCGCGCGCGCCTACTGTTCCTGGTTTTCATCCCGGCGAACTCAACCCGCCCCTTCCGTCGCGCCCGTCGCGCCCGTCGCGCGCGTCGCGCGCGCGCTACCATGTCCATCTCTACTGCCGCCAATGTACTTGTTCCATTCCCACCTGTCCTGCATCCTGCCTCAGCCTATCAGCGCTCTACCTTCATCTGACATCACCACTGGAGGTTCTCATTGGTTCCTGTCAGTATATAGTGCCTCCAGCCCTGAGCTGATTGCTTAGCATAGTCAGTCTCTAGTTGTGCTTGCTACAAGCTACTTCGCAGTCTGCTCTTGTCTTCCGTCACAGACCCTAGCCTGAACCTGGACTCCCGATCTCTGGCACCCTCGAACCCTGGCTCGCCCAACGGACTTCTACCTTCTCCTCTCCTCGACTTTGGCTTTGGACACTGACTACTCTTGATCTCTCCTACCCCGGATCTGGCAAGTACCTCTACCACTCTACTCTCTCCCGTCCCGAACCAGGCTATCTACACGACTCTGCTTACCGGACCCGCTCACGCGGCTGTAGGGCGGTGGTTTTCCTGTATCCCCACCTCGGCCTCGCGGTCCAGTCCGGTTTGTGGTGAGCACTCCTATATTCCCGTGACAACCATTCGACTGAGCGACCATGCCCCGTTCCGGGAACGTTCTCGCCGCATAGCACACCAAGACGTGGAAGAGGTGAGGAGATTACTAGCCGAAATGGAGGAAGCTGGTATCGTTCAAGGATCACGCAGCCCCTATGCCTCACCCATCGTAGTGGTTCGCAAAAAGAATGGGACCGTACGACTCTGCGTGGACTATAGGACCTTGAACAGCCGTACGGTGCCTGATCAGTGTACCCTCCCACGCATCGAGGACCTCTTGAATGCCCTGACGGGAAGTAAATGGTTCAGTGTACTAGATTTGAGGTCGGGGTATTATCAATACCCATGGATCTGGAAGATCAGGAGAGAACGGCCTTCATCTGCCCGCTAGGGTTCTACCAGTTCACCCGCATGCCACAAGGGATATGCAGGGCTCCTGCCACCTTTCAGAGGCTAATGGAAAAGACCCTGGGGGACCTGAACCCGCAAGAATGCTTGGTGTACCTGGACGACATTATAGTGTTCGGAAAGACGCTAGAGGAGCATGAGGAGCGGCTGATGAAGGTGTTGGATCGACTTCAAAAGGAGAGGTTGAAACTGTCCCTGGATAAGTGCAAATTCTGCCGCACGTCTGTGACATACGTGGGTCACATTGTATCAGCTGAAGGGATATCCACCGACCCAGGGAAGATAGAGGCAGTGGTGAATTGGCCCCGGCCTAACAACGTTCAAGAACTTTGATCCTTCCTGGGGTTCTGCGGCTACTACCAGCGATTCGTGGAGGGCTAGTCCAACAAAGCTAAACTCCTGAATAATCTCTTAAAAATCTGTCCTGAGGACACCGGCAGGAAAACCACCACAGCACAAACGCCATTTGGAGAGAAATGGACCTCTGCTTGTGAGCAAGCGTTCTTGAAATTGAAAGCCAGCCTAACGCAGGCCCAAGTGCTTGCCTATGCCGACCCTGACCGAGAATACGTTCTACATGTGGATGCCAGTTTCAGTGGCCTGGGAGCAGTGTTGCACCAGAAACATGACACAGGGCTCCGCCCAGTGGCGTATGCGAGTCAAAGCTTAACTACAAGCGAACAGAACTATCCTGTCCACAAGCTGGAGTTTCTAGCCCTCAAATGGGCTGTAGTGGATAAGCTACATGATTACTTGTATGGGGTACAGTTTGAAGTCAGGACAGATAATAACCCAATGACTTACATCAACACGTCCGCCAAATTGGATGCGACAGGTCACCGGTGGTTGGCGGCACTGGCCAACTATCGGTTCAACCTTAAGTATAAACCAGGGCCCACTAACATAGGGGCCGATGCTCTGTCACGGAGGCCGGGGCTTCAACCCACCATGGATGAGGAAGTATGGGAGGAAATTCCGGGGCCTGGCATACGTGCTCTATGTTCGCTAGCAGCAGTGGTCAATGATCAGGTGGCGTTCTCAGAGCTAAGAGTAGCTGATTCATTAGGGTGTCAATCCCGAGCCATTCCCCGGGCCTACCGAGGTCGGGAAGGAATGAACATTACCGAAGATAAAATCATTTCCTGGAAAGAATTGGTGCAACACCAAATCCAAGATCCAGTGGTGGAACTAGCTCGCCAAGCTCTGCAGCAAGAGAATCCCTCTATTCTTAAGCAAGCCCCCAGAGAACTGGTGAAGCTATTGTTGAATGAGTTCGGGAAGTTCGAACTGGACAATTGCCTATTGTACCGGGTCATTCCATACCACAATCATCCCAATCGGCGACAACTATTCTTGCCTGAAAGTCTGAGAAATATGGTCCTCCGGGCCCTTCACGATGATCATGGCCATCTGGGCGTTGACAAGACATTCGGGTTACTTCGGGACCGGTTCTATTGGCCAAAAATGAGAGAATCAGTGGAAATGCATTGCCGAAGGTGTACCCGCTGTATACAGAGGAAAACACTCCCCACACGGGCGGCCCCTATGGCCCATCTGAAAAGCTCTGGTCCTATGGATTTGGTGTGCATGGATTTCTTGTGTATTGAGCCAGACACCCGGGGCATCGGTAACGTACTAGTGATTACAGACCACTATACAAGGTACGCCCAAGCGTTCCCCACCAAAGATCAACGGGCGGTGACAGTGGCTAGAGTATTGTGGGAGAAATACTTCATTCATTATGGATTACCGAACCGACTCCATTCTGATCAAGGCAGGGATTTCGAGAGTGCTCTCATTAGAGAACTGTTGAAGTTGTTAAACATAGCTAGGTCACGGACTACCCCTTACCACCCAGAAGGGGATGCTATGCCCGAAACGGTTCAACCGAACACTGCTGGACATGCTGGGGACATTAAAAGGCTCTCAGAAGACGGAGTGCAGCAAGCATGTGGAGACGTTGGTGCATGCCTATAACTGTACTCGACACGAGTCTACAGGGTATACTCCGTACTTCTTAATGTTTGGGAGAGAAGCCCGACTACCTGTGGATGTGCGACTGCGGATATCTACCGATGGGGTATCCAACAGAACGCATTTCCGTTATGTACAGAGGTTACAGGACAGCCTGCAGCAGGCCTATAAATTGGTAGAAAAGGCGGGGGCGCAATTAAATGCGGGTAACAAAAGGCGCTATGACCACAAGGTGCGACATAAGGAGATTCGCCCGGGGGATGCTGTTCTCCTTCGTAATTTAGGCATTCCCGGAAAGCACAAACTGGCTGATCTTTGGAGAGATGGGGTGTATGAGGTAGAATCACAGATGCCTGGCCTCACGGTATACCGCATCAAGGACTCCGAAGGCTGGGTAAAGGTGTGGCATAGGAATCACCTACTTCCCATACCTCAAGTAGGGGACAACGAATTGGAGGTACCCACTGTTTCAATTGATGGAGAAACTGAAAGTACAGAGGATGCCTAGAGACTGTAATAAATGCCACCTCTGAGAATCCTATGGAAGGAACCTCTCAAAGGGGCCTTCCGGACGCGGGGGCATCTCCCGAAGGAGCTACGGGTAAAGAGCCCCATGGTCCAACGACAGATACGCTGACTCCAATGAGCCAGCCACTAGACCCGCAGAGCCCGTGCTTTGTGCCACAAAGAGACTTTGCAGACTTATCAAGCCCCTCAAGGGCAGAGTTGGAACTGCCAAATGGGAATTGCTACTCTCCAGAGGAGGTAGCTGAAGAGCAAATTCGCAGAAGCCAAAGAGCTAGTCAACCTCCAATGAGGATGGCTTATGATCAATTTGGGGCACCCCATTATGAGGCTCAGCAGTGGTCTCGGAGCAAAATCCAATCTGTGATTGTGATGCTCACAGAATTGTGCAATATCGTATAAAGTCAATGCGAATGTGCTAAGTTATATAATTGAACTGCATTTTTATTATATAACATTCTGTGTATAGTTATGTAGGTGTAGCCCAAGCGAGGACATTGGATTCTGCAAGGGGGAGAATGTAAGGATGTGGTAGGAACCTCATACTGCACCGACACACTTTATTCGAGCAAATACCCGGTATGTACCTGGCAGATACCTGGAATGCGCCGCTCCTCACCTCTGACAAGCCCCGTTGCATTTGCCTTCCCAGCCTGGGTTCATGCCTGGCTGATGGGCGGCTGATCTGTTAAATGATAATGATTAGGATTTAATAGGCTGCAATGCTTCGCGTGTCTACCAGATGGCATAAATTCATGAATTGTAATGCAGTATATATATATGTACTGTTCAGTATTGCAGCCAGCGGGAATAAAATGCTTCAATCCCTGCTGGAAAATAACTCAATGCACTCAGGCAGAAAACAGTCACAAACCTCAATACACCCGGGTATACCCGAATTCGTGGGACTAGCCGAGCTCGAATAAAGTGTGTCGCCAGTGTATGTGTGTTCAGTGTGTGTTCAGTTGGTGTTTGACTCTGTTCAGTGAGAAGCTTGTGGAGTGTTTGCAACAGTGTTGCAGTGTGCCCTAGCAGAGTGAGACAGGCAGTGTGATGCAATAGCCGAGCTGTGTGTCTGGGCAGATTAGGCAGAGAGGCTCCGTGGAGAAACTACAATTCTCATGAGCTCCTGGGCAGTCACCTGATGTGAAGAACCAATCAGAAGGCTAGGATGACAGGAGCAGGAAAGGGAAGCGTGGGGGAGAGTTCACGCTAGACAGAGGGGTTCTGAAAGGTAAAGGAGGAGGGTGTATGCGTGGAGGGGGTCTGTGACCTGCCTGCATAGGCTAGCTTTACCCCGCAGGCCCTTAGGAGAAACACAAAAAACAAAACTGTGCGCTACTACCTAACTACCTATAAAGTTTAAATGTATAAATATATACAGTGCAGTGACTATACCATCAATTTAGTGATAAAAAATTATAAAAAATTAAACCACAACTCCCACAGTGAGATAATTATACATTAAATAATAAGTGCCACATAACCGTGTTGGGGATAATGGCATCTGCAGCTGTAAACGCAGGGGTGGCTCAGCACCCCACACACACTAAGAGAATGGAAACAAAAGAAAACAGCGCACAACGCCAAATAGTGAAGCAAATTCAACAATATATTATAGAATTAAAAAGGGGGTAATATATCTGCGTATATGAAAAAAGTTGGTAAAAGGCATGTAGTGTGTATCACACTGTTTACCACTTGGCAGCTGTTAGCTGTAGATTCAGGTGCTTGCTTCCCTCTGCTGCTGCAGCTCAGTTGATTCTGGGGCAGGACGTCAGTCTTTTCACTCCCAAGGGGATTTCCCTTCATGCAGCCAGGTTCAGCAGCTGGTACTGGGGCTCGGTGAAATCGCTCCTGCTTCCTGGCCGATATGAAGCTGCTCCTGTACCTCGGCAGGTGTATCCTCTGCACAGAGGTTAAAACGCAGCTTGCTGGGTGCCCTCAGCGTGCCACGATGCCGCTCCGTCGCGGGACGCTGTGTAATGACGTCACTGTCTACACAGCAGTGGTGGATTCAATAGGGAAGTTTGAACAGTCTTACAAAGTCTCTCACAAGTGTCCAAAACAGCACACAGGATGAAATAAAAACAGGACAGGCCAATACATAGACAAAGGCCAATGTAAGCAGATATAAGGCAAGAAGGGAAGAAGTAGTTAATTCTACGAAACTAGTTGGATGTAACATTCTATTGCCTTATATCTGCTTACATTGGCCTTTGTCTATGTATTCGCCTGTCCTGTTTTTATTTCATCCTGTGTGCTGTTTTGGACACTTGTGAGAGACTTTGTAAGACTGTTCAAACTTCCCTATTGAATCCACCACTGCTGTGTAGACAGTGACGTCATTACACAGCGTCCCGCGACGGAGCGGCATCGTGGCACGCTGAGGGCACCCCAGCAAGCTGCGTTTTAACCTCTGTGCAGAGGATACACCTGCCGAGGTACAGGAGCAGCTTCATATCGGCCAGGAAGCAGGAGCGATTTCACCGAGCCCCAGTACCAGCTGCTGAACCTGGCTGCATGAAGGGAAATCCCCTTGGGAGTGAAAAGACTGACGTCCTGCCCCAGAATCAACTGAGCTGCAGCAGCAGAGGGAAGCAAGCACCTGAATCTACAGCTAACAGCTGCCGAGTGGTAAACAGTGTGATACACACTACATGCCTTTTACCAACTTTTTTCATGTACGCAGATATATTACCCCCTTTTTAATTCTATAATATATTGTTGAATTTGCTTCACTATTTGGCGTTGTGCGCTGTTTTCTTTTGATTCCATTCCCTTAGGAGAAACCCCTGAGTCACAGTAGGTTGCTGTGCTGCAGGGATGCCCATAGTGGACACCTTACTGTGTAGACAGTTAGGGACAAGCGTGCGGAGCAGGTTTGCTAGTGAGCTGCTTGGGACCAGACAGCTTTATGTGTTGGGTTATATGCTGCGTGTGTATTAATATGATAGAGTGCTAAGGTTATTGTGCATATAGTAAAATTGGTTGCATCATACATGTGTGTGTATATGTTTCTTGCCCAGGGGAATCTCACATCACGGGGATCCTGGGTAAGTGGAGGCGCTGTGCTATAAGTGTTACCACAGCCTCCCAGCTAGCGGAGGCTCAGATCTCCTGGAGCCGCAGGTGCGTGCAGTTACCCGTAGTCACTTTAGCGTGTCAGAAAAAGGGCTACAGTATTATAATGGGTGTACACCTTTTAGACATTTGAACTTCATTGTGAGCAATTAATAATCTGTTATGTTTTTGTAAGTACTTGCAATACTTGAGAATCTGAGATACTAAATCTTGGTGGGGAAACCCCGTTTTGGTTCAGACAAAACAAACAAACAAACAAAAAATAATCTGTTTGGGAATAACCTTAGTTTCTCTGGTTCTCTCTCTCTCTCTTAGGGCTGCTCTGTAAATACTGTCCTGACTCTTTACAAATTATAACACTTTCTGTCCCTTTCTTGATTCCTTTGTCAATCTTTTATGCTTCCAAACAATATACACAGTCTCTACTTGCATAAACTTCCATATCTACTTCTTCAATATCTTCATATGTTTTGATTAATTACCATAATCTATTGGCAAATTCACGTGCTATTTCTTTCTTGTCCACTTTCTATTTCACTTGTTGTTATATTAACTTCTGTCCTGGCAATGGTTAAAATAAATGCAGTGGGACCCTCCTGTCCCTCAACAGAATTCTTTTGGCCCATATTAATGTAAGGTGTGTTTCCCTGTTGGATTAAAAAAAAACCACACGAGGTGGCGCTCCCTGAGTTTATCAATCCCACAGAAAAAGACCCCTCTTTCATTTACACATCTGCGGAGATAGTTGATATTAGTACAAACAATGCCATTCTCTGGCCAACAAAATATATTTATATTGTCTCTTTTTGTTCTCTGTATTCATTCATTCATTCATTCATTCAGTCTGCAGACACACAATCTTTTGAGAATTTTGGTTTCCCATTATTCCCCTGTTACAATAATCAAATTTAATTGATAATGTACATTTCTCCTGATACAATAATCAGCGTGAGCTGATTACATACAACTCTTTTGGCATGTTATTGATCTGAAAGGTGTAAATATGCAGTTAAGGACCTACAAGACTGTTCCCCAATCATATTTTCTCACCATAACTATACCAAAGAAAAAACTTGAATTACTTCAGCGGGTCCAATCCAGTCCTGATAAACCTTATACGTTTATAACATGGATACAGAGAGAAACAAATTAAACCTTCTAAACAGATATCTATGAATAAACTCACTTGGTAGGTTAATGACAAGACAGAGCAAATATACAATCAGGGACCCATCCTGTTCAGACAACAAAAGATATATCACAACCCAGGACGGTCTAAAGACAATCCCTTAAGCATAATGTATAAACATTCCCTCCCGTCTGTTACGCCGGTGCTGCCCGCAGAACAGGCTTGCCCCTTATACTGAGGTGGGGACGTATATATGTGCATGCACCCGCAGAAGAAGGAGCGTGTCCAGAGTGTGGTGTTTTGGAGTTGCCAGGCCAGGTGGGAATAGATGTAGCAATACCTACTGTGAAGGATAGAATATGGGAGATCATATCTCTATGCTTTATAGAAACCACTCGTCTCCATCTTATATCTGTTTGCTGTGCTTTTTTACTAATACTGTTTTCTATCCGAGGTGACTGTGAAATTCCGCTTGCACAGACTCTCGCCCACGCCCACGCAATAAGGAAGTAGCAAAGTGACCTAAAGCCGACTGATTACAGAGAAAACGAAACATAACTTCAGAAAGCAAGGACACACGGCATTCCTGTGAAACTTGCATCAGCCGACAATACCCCCGCCCCCATTGTGCCTTTTTTCTACTAACTAATGTAATAATTGGATAAGCTTTGCCGCATAATAGGTGTGGCATTGAATGATTGGCTAGTGTTAGCCTACTTTGATATAAATAGATTGTAATACAAAAACTCGGCAGTTCCTGTGTTGCCCCCAGGGATAACGCATGTACTGAGATTGAAGCTGAACCTTGTGTCAGAGTCTTTCTTAGTGAGCTAGCGCATGCATGATTGAATTTGGAGCAAGTGACTGAAGAGAGAGAGACCCTGATATAGTGAGATTCACGACCTCATTATTTGGCGCCCAACGTGGAAGGGGGGGAGCGTGACTCCGGTTCACCACGAGAGACTGACCTGTCGCTGATTTTGCTGCAGAGACCGTGACACACCGAACCGAGGACTGATCACCCTCATTGTCAAGGTAAGCTCTTGCATACAATTTGTGTGTTATCTTGCCTATGACAAGTCGGTGGGTTGCTGCCTAGGTAGTATAATCTGTTTAGGTCTTTCACTCACGTTGATGTGATACAACGGTGTGATCTTTAGAGTCGCGCTCTGTTTAGAACTGTTAAAAATATCATACTCTTCAGTTGCTTGTGGTCACCTATAAGTTGCTAAATTGTGCGAATGTTTACATGTTATATATGCTAGTCAGTGCCGCAAGTAGGAGCCCGAAGTGGAGTGGGATTTTTGTCGACTGACTGTAGCTAGTATATGTATGTGTATTAATGCATTAGTGTTGGGAATTTAGGTGACCGAGTGGGTAGTAATGGGAGATAGATTGCGGGTTGTCTGATTGATTTTCTGATAAGTAATTGCAAAATCCCTGAATGAGAGTGCAGGCTGTCAGCCCAGTAAAGGGGAACAGGACAGGCACCAAGAAGTGCAGGCTGTCAGCCCAGTAAAGGGGAACAGGACAGGCACTGATGCTCTGAGGGCGGTAACCTGGAAAAGTGGTTCCCTCGAGACGTAGAAATAGTACTCTGTCTCCGGTACCGGGTGTCTGGGGTCCGGGACCCAGCGTCTGAGGGCGGTAACCTAATAGTGGTTCCCTCGAGACGGTGACACAGGACCGGCCACGATATATTAGTGGGACGAACAGAGAATTCAGAGATGTTGCACTTATTTAAGAAAAAACATGTGTTGCCCACAGGGGCACAGACAGCACTAGATTTAGTCCGCACTCGAGAAGGAAAGAAATATACCAAACATGCTACTAATCTATATAAACTGGCTGGAGTCCCGCCTACGGGAAGGTTACAACCCAGCATATGGTCTAAAATGATATCAGAATCACGGGGAACGCTGGAAGACAAGAGTCTCCTAGAAATGTAAATTGTTGTTTAAAATATTGGATTTACCCTCTACGGGAAGGTTGCAACCAAAAATGTTGAAAGATAGAATCCAGGCATGTAAAGGAATGTTGAAAGATGGAGGATTGTGGGAGAATGCTGAGAAATTTTTGAGTGTGGCTATTGAGCTTCAAAAGGAAGGTTTCACTGAAATAGAATGTGGAGGGAAAGATAAGAAAAGTTACTGTTATATGAAAGTACCCGAAAGTGACAAAACTACACCTTCTACCCCTAAAGTTGACCCTCCCCCTCCATATCCTCAAAATAGTCAGAAAAGTCCTGAGGTGAGATGAAGGAAGAGTTAATGAGGGTTAGACTTGTGAGTGTTGACTAATGGAGAGAAATAGGTTTGTGTAGCTGGAGAAAGGACAGAATTGCAACAAGATAGCATAAATTTGTAGTGAATGAAGTCAGTGAAACTATAAAAGTTCAAAACAGAAAGCATTAAAAAGAACTGAGTGGAGGGAAATAGTATGAGCGTGTGGAGTTATTTGTGTGTTAAGAAGTTATATGAACCTCAGCTATATAAAAGCCTGTTGGTTAATTTTTGAAAGGTCATAAAAAATGTAGTTCTTAGGGCTCTGGATAAAGCTCCATGTATTTAAACTTTAAGCAAAAGTTCCAAGCTAATAATTATTATTTTTCAGGAAGAAGCTGTGGTGTACCTTTATTTTATCTTTTCAGGGTCAATTGGCGAAACGCCCAGAAACAAGATGGCTCTTTGCCCGGAAACAAGTCTTATAGAAAATATTTTCTCTTTAGTCAGATGAATATGCAGAGTGTCTTTAAAATGATAAAGCTGACCGTGTGCTCAGCACTGTGCAAAGAGATTATGTAAAGCAAGACATTAGTGTGAAGTCTTATACAAAATCATTTGTCTATTAATTGAATATGTGATGTATGTTATAACGAATTAACCATTTATTTTTCCCAAAGGTGTCCGTAAGCAGTGGTTATTGTAAAAATTGCTGTGTAATCTAGAATGGGTTTACCAAGAAGTGGTGAATTTGGGAGTCACCTCTCATTTGTGGGTGTGTCTTGTGTATAGGGTTAAATACAGGGGATACATAGTTGCAAAAGCAGTTACATAAGTGAATAAGGTATGCATTATGTAGAAGGCATTTCAATTTTTTAACAGAATCGTTACAGTGGAGTGTTTGGGGTAAAAGCCAGATAGGGAGTGGCTAGGGAAATTTGTATGGGTAAAATAATTGTTTAATTGGGAGGGAATATTTTTCCATAACAGTGGATAGTATTGGGAGAAGAGAGATTGGCCTGTAGTTTGAGACAGTGTTTTTTGTCCCCACTTTTGAAGATTGGGACAAACTCTGGTAGTTTCCCAGGTCTTAGGGATATGGCCTGCAGACAGGATAGAATTAATTATGGAAACAAGTGGTTAGCAAGGGATGAGGCCCTAAAGTTTCAGGAACTTAGATTGTATCAAAGTCAGGTTCACAGTGGCTACTTAGTTTTAATTTGAGGAACATTAATAGGGAATACCTCTGTCTATATGTGGATGCTAAGACAGGAGTAAACACATTGATACAATAATTTAGTCCTAGGTATAACTTATCTCCCTATGAGACACATATGGGATGACTTATGACTATCAGCAGTCCAAAGGAACGAATTAAGGACCATGTTATTGGTAATAAAACAATAAGTTGTATGCAACTAATACATTTTTTGAGTCTCTCTAGGCAACGTTGAAAGTGCACCTACTCGAGATGGGGTTAATAGTCACATATTTCCTGCGCAAGCATGCTTTTCATCTCAGGTGAAAAGGCCTAAAGTAACCACCAATACAGCAAAGTCAAAGCGGCAGAGTCATTTTCCTGGACCCAAAGTACAGTAAAGCTCGTTCCAGCTCCACCAAAGACCAGAGTCACCTAAAGCACAGCCGCATCAAGTTAACGTCTTGCCGAGTCAAAACTCTAACCGTTAACCAACGAGGAAAATAAGACACCAGGCTAAGGCCAGGTTTTATCAGAACATTTCATTTTTCAGAGACTCAATATTTTTATTCTTTAGAGTGTGTTAAGTTAGAAATTTAAGGTGTATGTAGAATTGAGCCTTGATGGGAGGATTGGTTTCCTGGAAGCGTGGCTTGTGAAAGCTCTTGTATGTGTTTTGGCAGTACTCTTCACTCTCTATGTATGTGTCATGTGCAGCAAAACTTTGATCCAGAAGTGTGTTGCACCTCCACCGAAAGGAGGGGGTCACCCAGGGGCGTGTGTCAGCCACAAGGAAAGGATCATAAGTCAGCCATGTTGACCATCGCAGACATCGTCTGTTCTGATATTCTGAGTGAATGATGTATACAATGCGTGCAGGGTGAGGATCATGCATTCGCTTCCACAGATACCAAACCCCCTCAATTCTCAGTAATAGAATGTTGTGATGATTCTGAAAATCCAAGAACAGGTTCAGATTAGGCTTATGGCCTTACAAAACAGAATTGCTTTAGACTATGTTTTAGCTTAAAAAGGAGGGGTATGTGTTTGATTAAAGACAATGTTGTGTTTATATTTCAGATCAGTGTAGCAATGTGCAGCATGAACTAGATTAAATACAAGAGATTCAAAAGAGGTTTACAAAGGGAAGTGACAGATTATCACCCTTGGGGTTAGGTGAATGGCTTAGATCACTTGGAGCAATTTTTTTTGAATGTTTTGATGTGTTTGGGGGTGTTACTTGTTGTCATATATGTGGGTGTCACGTGTTGCAAAGGTATGATCCACAGGTGTGCGACCCCCTCCCCCATTCGGATGCCACTCTTTACAGATGCCAGAAAACAGCAGTACCGTGAAGAAAGAAGATGCCGACCACAGTTATTCAATTCATCAAAAGACATATTGGCCGCAGCGCCTTACGAGACTATGACAGTGAAGGGCACGCGCCCTTGTCCTCTGAGTTATCCCTGGACTATCATCATTAACTTAATTCTCAAAAGCTATGTTTTAAGAATAAAAAGGAGGGAGTGACAAAGTGAGAATATGACGTAAGGGAGGGGGGTCTGACATAACAGCACTGGGATCTAAGCAACCATTTTGAGTCAGCATCCATCTTAGATGCCTGATATTGTCTATTGTCTGTATGAAAGTTGGAATGAATGTTAGTTTAAAATACATTTTTTTCTTCTGAAGTTCCAATTGATATTGAGCGGTTCAGCTAAGCCAAAAACCTTGAGAACAAGAGCAATGTGCCAATGTTATGAAAATATGCCATTACAAAAACGAGAGAACATAAGACCAGTCCATTATAGTACTCTGGAGTGACAGGGGTGACCAATCAAGTTCC
Source organism: Ascaphus truei (assembly GCF_040206685.1). NCBI lineage: Eukaryota > Metazoa > Chordata > Amphibia > Anura > Ascaphidae > Ascaphus > Ascaphus truei. Next base: position 51,276,443 of record NC_134495.1, on the reverse strand, counting down.
CAGACCCTAGTTTGTTTTTCGGTAGGGAAGGGACTCCTTGTGTATGTTCTGTAGGTCTTCGAGTTTAGCGAGCAAGCAGTTGTCGGGGATGAGAGAAGCTCATGAACAGCCGACCAACACCCTCAGGTAGTTTTTCTAAGGTTAAGATTAGTCATAGGGAAAGTATATCCTTTTTGGTTTAGTTTTTTTTACTTTTATAAGATTATGTTTGTCTCGTGGTTTCTAGGGGGGACTGTGAAGGATAGAATATGGGAGATCATATCTCTATGCTTTATAGAAACCACTCGTCTCCATCTTATATCTGTTTGCTGTGCTTTTTTACTAATACTGTTTTCTATCCGAGGTGACTGTGAAATTCCGCTTGCACAGACTCTCGCCCACGCCCACGCAATAAGGAAGTAGCAAAGTGACCTAAAGCCGACTGATTACAGAGAAAACGAAACATAACTTCAGAAAGCAAGGACACACGGCATTCCTGTGAAACTTGCATCAGCCGACAATACCCCCGCCCCCATTGTGCCTTTTTTCTACTAACTAATGTAATAATTGGATAAGCTTTGCCGCATAATAGGTGTGGCATTGAATGATTGGCTAGTGTTAGCCTACTTTGATATAAATAGATTGTAATACAAAAACTCGGCAGTTCCTGTGTTGCCCCCAGGGATAACGCATGTACTGAGATTGAAGCTGAACCTTGTGTCAGAGTCTTTCTTAGTGAGCTAGCGCATGCATGATTGAATTTGGAGCAAGTGACTGAAGAGAGAGAGACCCTGATATAGTGAGATTCACGACCTCATTATTACCGGTACCGGTACAGAAGAGACGAAGTCGTTGCCGTTAGCCAAGGTCAGGGAGAGAGAAGATCAGGAAGGTCGAGGTCCAAGCTGTGGTCTAGGGATGAGAGAAGCAGCAAGGTCAAGTGGGAGCCGGAGTCCAGAGCCAGAGAGGAACGTCCGCCAAGCCGGGTCACAACCTGAATAAACGAAGAGAAAAGGGAGAGCCAGAATAGACGTCCGCAAGCAGAGACTATGTCGAGCAATGTGAGAGAGGCAAGACAGGTACCATATATTGCGGAGAACGGAGGCAATCCTGGAGGAACATGAGGAGCTGTTCTGGATTGGTTCCTATGATAGGCAGCCAGGTGGGGAGCTTTAGGGTTAAGTAGCAGCCTAGGTGGGAATTGGAGGTGTGGTTTCACTGCTAGTGCAGTGAATAAATTATCCTTGCCCTGCGCGCGCTCTGTAAAGTCGGAGAGCGGGCACCCGGGACCAGAGGGAACTGCCAGAGTCCTGAGAGACCACGGGGCGGTGCTTGTCTGTCGGGAACCAGGGGGGCGCTCCCGCACAGCGGGAGCAGGTTGAGAGAGGTGAGGAAGCCGTCACAGTAGAGGGGCATTCGGAGGTAAGGAGGGGTCGCGCTGTGAGTGCCGTGATCCCCGTGTCCTTGCAGTACCCTCCCTTCAGGGTCGTCCTCAGGACGATCCCCCCATGGTTTGGATGGGAACTTCTTTTGGAAACGTTTGGGAAGCCCACGTGCGTGAATGTCTTTAAGAGATACCCATGATCTCTCTTTGGGTCCAAAGCCCTTCCAATGGACCAAGAATTGAACCTTACCTCTCGAGAGGTGGGAATCCAGTATGGCTTGGACCTCATACTCTTCGTCACCCTGTATGAAAACTGGGTTTGGTCTCAGAGTGTGGTCCGGGAAGAGAGGACTGGAAATGAACGGTTTGAGAAGAGATGTGTGAAAAACATTAGGAATTCTCATGCTTTGAGGTAATTGAAGACGGAAGGCCACCGGGTTTACCTGCTCCATGATAGGAAATGGCCCCAGAAACCTAGGTGCCAATTTAGGGGAAGGGGTTTTGAGGTGGATATTTTTGGTAGACAACCAAACCTTGTCCCCTGGTTTGTAGTTGGGTGCAGGTCGGCGACGGCGGTCAGTCTGGATTTTAGACGTCAGGGAGGCCTTTTGAAGTGCCGATTGAATTCTAGCCCAAGAGTCCTGTAGGAGGGAGATGTGTTCATCCATAGCACCTTAAATACTTCTCGAGATATTGATTAACCCTCTCGGTCTGTCCATTAGATTGAGGGTGATATCCCGAAGAAAAGGAGGAAGAAATGCCCAGTCTTCTGGTGAAGGTCCTCCAGAATCTGGAAATGAATTGAGAGCCACGATCCGATACGATGGATGTGGGAATGCCATGGATCCAGAAAATCTCTTTGGAGAAAATATCGGCTAGGGCGGGTGAGGAGGGTAATCCTTTGAGAGGAATAAAATGTGCCATCTTGGAAAACCGATGCACCACTACTAGAATGGTGTTCATGCCATTCGACCTAGGCAATTCGACAATAAAGTCCATGGATATGTGGGACCATGGGCGCTCCGGGATGGGTAAAGGCAAAAGAAGACAATGGGGTCTCTGATGAGGAATCTTATTGCGTGCACATACCGGACTGGCCCGAGTGAATTCAAGGATGGATTTGGCCATATTGGGCCACCAGAAGGTGCGACGGATGAGAGCCAAAGTTTTCTTGAAACCCGGATGTCCTGCCGAACGGGAAGCATGCCCCCATTCCAGAATCTCAGGAATAAACTTGGGCTCCATGTATAGGGTGTCCTTTGGGATCTCAAGATCGCTAGGAGGTGTTTTTGAGACTTGAAAATCTTCTCAAGATTCTTGAATGCAGTGACAGCGAGGATCTTTTGCTTGGGAAGGATAGACGCGGTAGTTTTCTCCGGTCTCTCTTCAGAAGATTATTGTCTAGAGAGGGCATCCGCCTTGACGTTCTTGGTGCCGGGAATGTAGGACAAAATAAAATTAAACCTGGAGAAAAATAATGACCACCGGGCTTGGCAGGGGCCTAAGCGGCGGGCGTTCTCGATGTATAAAAGATTTTTATGGTCCGTGAGAATAGTGAATGGCTCCTTTGACCCCTCCAAAATTCCACCATTCCTGGAGGGCCAACTTGACGGCCAAAAGTTCCCTATTGCCCACGTCATAGTTCCTCTCAGCTGGGGAAAACATCTTAGAGAAAAAAATGCAAGGGTGAAGTTTATCCTGGGGAGAAAATCTCTGGGAAAGGACTGCGCCGGCCCCGCAGTCCGAAGCGTCTACCTCTAGGGTGAATGAAAAATTGGTGTTTGGGAGTTGGTGGATGGGAGCTGAGACAAATGCTTGTTTCAATGTTACGAAAGCCGTGACTGCCTCAGGAGACCAAGATGAAGGATCAGCTCCTTTTTGGGTCAGTGCTGTGATCGGAGCGATGATGGTGGAAAAGTAAACGAATAAACGAGAAGATCCGGAAGGTCGAGGTCCAAGCTGTGGTCGAGGGAAGAGAGAAGCAGCAAGGTCAAGTGGGAGCCAGGGTCCAGAGCCAGAGAGGAACGTCCGCCAAGCCGGGTCGGAACCTTAATAAACGAAGAGCAAAGGGAGAGCCAGAATAGACATCCGCAAGCAGACTATGTCGAGCACTGTGATAGAGGCAGTCCGCTATTATAGGAGCTGAGAGTGAGATGGGCTCTCATTTTAAGCATACTTCTTTAAAGAAGAAATCTACTTTTTACCCAAGTTTCAGTAAAGGTCCATATCTCAACACTTTTTATAATTTAGTCCTAAAAAGTTTTGGAAAATTGCAATATGATAATAAGCCTTTTCATAATAATTGAAGTCCTGCAGAGCGCACAGAGTTTAAACAATTAATGGATGACGATAGGATTATCATAAAACAAGCCGATAAGGGGGAGGCGTAGTTTTAATGGATAGGAGTTATTATATTAAAGAGGCAGCTAGAATTTTAAATGACACCATAACCTATGAGAAACTTGTAAGAGATCCCACGAAAATGTTTTTAGATGCTTTAAATGTACATTTATTAAATGGTAAACAGAAGGATATTTTAAACGAAAAAGAATTTCTATATCTTAGCGTAACAAAACCGATTATACCGGTATTTTATTTCCTCCCAAAAATTTACAAGAACCGCCCGGGAGACCAATTATCTCAGGGATTGGGTCCATAACAGAAAATCTGTCAGAATATATTGACGTTTTTTTAATTAAATATGTCACTAAGATCCGATCTTATCTAAGAGATACTATGCAGGTATTAGAAATCCTTAATAAGTCAACGTGGGAAAAAGGATGCTTTTTAGTGACAACAGATGTCACATCACTATATACTTCGATTAATCACAATCAAGGTGTAGATGCTATACGGAGAACCTTGATGGGAGACCCAGATCTGATGCTGGATCAAGTTGATTTTATAGTAGATAGCATTGTTTTTATTCTGGAACACAATTATTTTTCTTTTAAAGATGCTTTTTATGTACAAAAGTGTGGGACTGCCATGGGCCCAGGTTCGCACCAAGTTATGCCAACTTGTTTATGGGTGTCTGGGAACTAGATTATATCTGGTCCCGAAACCCATTTGGTGCGAACCTGGTCCTCTGGCATAGGTATATTGATGATATTTTTTTCATTTGGCGAGGGGACGAGACATCCCTAAATTGTTTTTTACAATACCTAGATCTAAAGCCCTTTAATCTCCGCTTTACTAGTATGTATTGTCCAGTCCAGGTTGAGTTTTTAGATTTATTGATTTTTATTGAGAACGATTAGCTGAACACAAAAACATTTTTTAAACCAATTGACTCTAATAACTACATTCTAAAATCTAGCTGCCACCATCCAGGCTGGATACGAAATATACCTTTTGGGCAGTTGAAACGCATTAAGCGCAATTGCAGTAAGGAGGCGGATTTCCAGAGTCAATCAAATATCATACAGAAAAGATTTTTAGACAGGAATTATGATGCATCAACCGTCATGGAGGCATTACGAAAAACTAATGAAATTGATCGTGCCTCCCTCCTTCAACCTAAATTGAGACAACATAATGAAACAGGTTTCCAGACAGATTTTATCACGCCTTATAATAGGAAAGCCGTAGAAATTAAAGGTATTATCAACAAATATTGGCACATTTTAAAAGATGATCCAGTGTTGGGTAGTGTACTAGAAGATAGACCTAGGGTAATTTTCAAAAGAGCCCCCAATTTAAAAAAATGATTAGCTCCAAGTGCTTTTAAAACTAAATTACAAGATGGGTGGCCAACAAAACTGAAAGGATTTTATAAATTACTTGCAAGGCCTGCTCTTTCGCCTCCACGAATAAAGTAGATTTTAAATGTTACAAAACTGGCGATGTTTTTCAAATGAAACATTTTGCAAATTGTAGGTCTAACTTTGTTGTCTACCTATTGGAGTGCCCTTGCGGCCTCCAATATGTGGGAAAGACTATAAGACCCCTCAGGACACGTATTCTGGAGCATTTGGGAAACATTAGGAGGAAGTTATTAACACATAGTGTGCCAAAACATTTTTTGCAAGCACATAATGGTAATCCTGCAGGCCTTACATACTGTATAGAGCTATTGAATGTGTAGACCCCCATTGGAGATGAGGGGATAGGGACAGGAGATTAATCCAGAGAGAAAGCTACTGGATTTTTAAATTGAAAACTTTGGAACCCGATGGTCTTAATATTGATATTGATATTGCTGCTTTTTTATAGGATCACTTTTTACATAGTTACATAGTAGATGAGGTTGAAAAAAGACGTAGGTCCATCAAGTTCAACCTATGCTAAATGTAAACAACAGATACTTTATCCTATATCTTTACTTACTTATTGATCCAGAGGAAGGCAAACAAAAAACCCCATTAAGGGGAAAATTAATCCGATTGCCAATTCTTGGAGTCAGGAAGGAATTAATTTTTCCCCTTAATGGGGTAATTTTTCCCCTTAATAGGATAACGTATTTTGATAATTAATATTCTTTTATTGTTGTTTCCACAGGCCCATTTTACAACGTTTTAATTAGATAATTTAATCATTATAATAATCTCTCGTTCCTATGAGCCTTGCTTTCATTCTTGTATATTTTCCCTTTCCCTGTTTATTCCTTTCCCTCCCCCTTTTTCCTCCAGTAGTTACCTTATGTGATTGGTGTTGATTTTTAATCTTCAAAGCTTTTTAAGACTATTTTCCATGTTGTTTGCCTTAGAGTTTTTAATCTATAGGGACTTTCTATATATTATGTGTAGTTATGGGGCATAAGTCCCAAATACAGTGCTCAATCTAAGTCAGAGCTAGAATATGTGATAAAGTCCATGAATTTATGGGAAGTCAGCCTCTGAACACAGCAAGATATTGGACCCAGTGCTTAATGAATGCATCCACAATAATGTTATCATTTGTAAAGATAAGTAAGGGTTAACATACCGTTAGTTTGTAGGATTGTGCCATACATGACCCTTTTGTTGCTTGCACTGTTACCGGTCATCAAGTCTCAAAGAAAAGAGACATGCAATACTCACATAGGACTGCTTCCCTGGGTGCGTGCATCCACGCTCAGTGTGCAATATAGTAGTAGAAGAGATCCGAAGATTCCAGCGGTGCACAGCTCATAGGAATGGGAGACCAGCAAGGTGTTGATTAAAATTGAATATTTATTAGAAAAACATGGTATGGGGGACACGCTCTGACGCGTTTCGGACTAGCATAGTCCTTAATCATAGAGCTGACTCGCGTCTTCACTTCCCCCTGTCTTATACAGTAAACTCCTCCCACTTGCGTCATCGCGCTGTGTGTTTTGGTGCCAAAATCGCCGCAAATAAACCCCATTGGTTGCTGTGCCCGTTGGAGGATGCATCAGCTGTGCGCACACCCCTCAGGCGTCCTTACACCATCACTAAAACACCAAGGCTTTTAGCGGGACTCTCGCTTTAGCCCCTAACAACTCTTAACAACTCTTACGCTTTAAAATGAATACCGGAACAGAGAATAATAAACTCACTTGAAACTGCAGGTTTCCATCACTCAGAGATAACACCCTTTAAGACCAAGCTCTCTACACATCACTCAAACAATTTAATCAGGCATTTTTGTAATAGGCAGCCATTACCTTGATTCATATGAGCGCTCAGGTTTGAGTGACCGAGAAGTGGCCTGTCCAGGTGCTTTTACAACAAAAAATTCAGTTATCAAATGAGTTTATTCAGTGTACACAGGAGAAAGCTTCTATAAAAAAGCTCTCTGGTAGGTAATTCGGTATACAATATATTTATACCCTAAAAACTAAAACTCACGCCCCTTTTCTGGGGTGACTTGTGCATCACTAAAAATTACATAATTGTATAATAAAAAACAAAATGAATATGTATTAATCAGCTAAACTCATTATACCAAACTCTACATATCTGGGGGTTCATTGTTTATACATTTATTTCAAAGGGGTTAATTATGGTAATTGTTATCTTAGCTGTTTCTCTTACCTAATATCTTTATTTACACTTTGTGAAGTTTTGCTATCTCCGATTCCCGCTAACTATAACGAGGTCCCTACTTATTTTCCGGCCTACTCCCTTTTTCTCTCTTAGACTATTCTTTGATCTCCATCACTATTCTTTGATCCCCATCACTTATCTTTTGCAGCTGTGAATTCAAGGATATCTGCTGAGGGCGTCTCTGCTTCACACGTTCATTTCAAACACACATATTCCACAGAAAACAGCTTACAAAATGAATGACAGACTAATAGCAGACCCCCTTTTAATGTCCATTTTTCTCAATTCTCTCATTTCAGACCTGTCTAAGACATGCAAATGAGCATACACTTATATTTGCTATATGTTTTACTGTGGGGGTTTTTTGTCACTTTTTTTACCCACCATAACTTAACTAAGTGTGGTGAAACCTATCCTAAGCTTCATTTTGCAAAGCCAGTATAACCAACCCCACACTGATGAGACCCATTAAGGTTGAAACGGCTTTCTGTGGGTGGGTTTACTGGCTATACATCTTAACCCAGGCTCTGCTCAAAGCTGTGAAATGCAGCAAGCAAAAGCTTACAGGGCACCATGTTATATGGTTTTGAAGCAAAAGGTTGCACTGTGTGCTCATTTGCATGTCATTTCCCAGAATCCCTTGCTGCAGTGGAAGCACCGTGTGCTGGGTGATAATGGTGAAAGACGGGGTTGCAGACCTGT